>NW_023614436.1:0-80001 GCF_013339695.2 Rhipicephalus sanguineus
GAGGCCAATATTGTACACAGCCGAGTGGCACGTGCGGGTGCACTGCACGTACGTTACAGTCACAGTTACAGTTGTTACAGTTGCGTTAAAGTTGTTTTGCTTATGTCTTGTCCGTTATGACGGACAACGCACGCACGTTTCACGAACCTGTGTGTATATGTAGAAGGGGTTCTTGACAGTTCTTGAACAAGGTCATCACCACCGTGGTCATTGAGCACCAGCAGCTGGACCACACTTCTTATCGGATCCCTTCATGATTGCGGCTACGAGGGGTCTAAGTGCAGTGAAGTGCGAGGTATAGTGCAGCTGGTGGAAATCCTGGATGCCTCTTACGATGAAATGATCTATGATGCCTCTTGTCCTGGACGTTGCAGCGAGGTCTTTTGATGCCCTGTCCACATCCAAGCTTCATTCACACAGTGGGTCGTGATAACTCAACGTTGACGTCACCGGTAGTGATGAGTGCCTGGATCTATCGGCAGATTTATTGTAGGGAAGCATTGATCCTGTTTTTTTTTTGTGGAGCACAACGACGAGTGGATGGTAGTTGAGCTTCTTCAGGGGTGTACTGCTTTCAGCTCCGCCACCTGCGTCCGCCGCGGTGGTATAACAGTTACGGTGCTCGGCTGCTGATCCGAAGGTCGCGGGTTTGATCCCTTTGGGCGGCGGTCGCATTTCGATGGAGGCATAATGCTAGAGGCCGGTGTACTGAGCGATCTCGGTGCGCTATAAAAAATACCAGATGGTCAAAATTTCCGGAGCCCTTCATTATGGCATCTCTCATAATCATATGGTGGTTTCGGGACATAAAACCCCAACAATAACTATTATCACTGGTTGGGACTCTGTATCACCTGTGGCACATACCCGCATAACATGAAATCTGGATGCGGGTATGTGCCACACGTTACTGAGACAAAGTGTTTCATGACGTACGCGACAGGTATTTTGTGTTATTCATGTCATGACCAGTAAATCGTGTTCCTCATCCACTGATCCCCTACTATGCTAACTTTGGTATATTACAAGTTATGGAGATGACCAGGAGAGCGCCGAGACGTAGGCGGCCAGATAGATACGTAGATAGAAACGGCCAAAATGCCTGAGGTTCGCTAAGAAATGCTTCGCATTTAATAACGTTTTATTTGTGGAGTTAGGCAACTATGTCAAATTGGGGAATTGAATTTCGTCGTGACAGAAGCCCATCCCAACATTGAGATTTCAAAAAGTGGCCTGTAGTAATAATTACGAAGTAATGAAATTCAACCGAACTTGATGGCTTTCGCTGTTGACAGCCGTTGCATTTCGTTGAATATCATTACGCCACAACAACTACTAGTGGACGCTTTCCCGAAATCTAAAAGCTCGGATGGGTTCCTCACATGAAGAACTTCTATTCCCCCATTTGACACAATCACCTCACTCCACTAATTAAAAGGGTAAATAATGTAACTGTGGCAACACACTGCGCACAAACCGGGGCAGCCTCCGCCTCGTCACCATCTAGCCCGGCGTGACACGGCTGCATGCTACACCACGCTTCCGATAAGGAACAGCGCCACCGCAGCGTCACCTCCAGGCTCACGTCACCGACGGTGGCGAAGGAAGTGCCTTCCTTCGCAACCCGACTGAGCGCAGCTTCGGTATGCTCGCCCCGCTGCTGCTACTTCGCTAATAAACAGTTGTTACGTTTATGTTCGGATGCGTCCTTCTACCGACACGGCATCCCACATAACTTTCTTAATTACTGTCCAAAATGATGTCCTTAACTACCTTAAGATTCCTGCCGCTACAGAAAAAGCAATTCTGAAAGCCCCAAGCAAATATCGCATTTTCCTGATTTCTTGAGAAGGTTGGATACATTTTTTGAAACACCCTGCATAACTTCTCCGGGCGTATTGTGAACAGCTAACATTGAAAGCCTGTCATTCGACGTGCCTATAGACAATTTTATGGCTTGCTTGAATGAACATCTAATCATGCCTTAGATTTTTGCCTTTTCTTATTCAAGTTTTGAGTGAAATCTACTTATAATATATAGCTAATGGCAAAAGCCTAGACAAGCCCTATCAGGCACTTCTCATTTATTACATAAGCCAATTACCCATTCTCCTGTTAGCTCATTGTTTGTTGTGCGCTAATTTGTAATATTTTGTTTATTTCCCCATAGTTTGATTATTCCTCATCCAAGGACTGTCCGCAACGGGTCCACTACTGTCCACAAATGCCATTTGGTTTCCTTCTGCAAGAACACTCATGTTTGATTTTTTTCATAGAACTTTGACGGCCACTCCTCGCTGGGCGGTAGAGCAGTAATATTTTTTGGCAAGCATCTCAGTCATCTATTCATGACATAAATCTCCATCGTGTGTATTGCTGTTTCTAGAGTTTCCGCTATGTGTTCATTACTTCCAGCAGTTATTGGTGGAAGTAATGATTGGAAGAATTATTATTGGCGCAACCGCGGTGTTGTAACCCTTATATATTTTCTAATTCTCCTGGCTGGCCAATCATACCTGCCTTGAATAGGAAGATATATAAAACCCATCCTTGTGTCGTGCTCCTAGTTCTTAGTTCAATCTCCTTGGATTTCACTGCACCAATTATGATCTGTGCGGTACGACTACAGTGCAAGTCTTTAACATAATCATAGGTTCACTGCCAAACTCCTAAGCCTTGTAAATTTTCTAATATTGCGCTGTGGGTTATATTCTCAAAAGCCTTCGTAAGATCAAGGCCAAGGATGGCTTTTGTGTCCAACGTTTGAGGTCAGGAATCTATTAGCTACTGTTTTCTGTATAGATATCTAGTGTAGATAATATCTGGTGTAGATAGTTTTGGTGTAAACCCGATTGTGGTGTACGAGAAAATCTCATTAACGCCCATATGTTTAGTAAGGCGTGTCGGGATGACGTGTTCAATGAACTTGCCAGCACACGAAGTTAACAATATATGCCTGAGAGTCTCCACTTGAAGTTTCTCCCCAACCTTGGAATCATTGCATCGTGCGCGGTTTTCCATTGGCGTAGAATATTACAGCGTTCCAAGCAGGTGTAATATGCTTGATGAGGGCCGATATGAATTCATTGTCGAGATTTATCACCATCTTGTTAATGGCTGTATTTGAACCTCACGATGATTTAGTGTTCAGCAGATTAGCGCCGTTCGAACTTCAGCCTCGGTTATAAGGCGGCAAAGATTCGCGTTTTCACTGCCAGAAACAGATGCTGTTCTTTGGTTGTACTTGCGGCATATCGTGTTTCTGGTTCTCGTAATAATTATTTGTGCATATGTAAATTGCTTTGTTCCTACATTGTCGTTGTGTGCGTCTTGCCGTTTTCTGTATTTAAAACAAAACCCAGCAGATCCCAGGTTTTCGGTCGCTGTACCTCCGTCTCCATTGCGTAGCATGTGGCCTCTCAATTCTGATATCTTAATATGTTGGCATATTCCTGAATTTCGTTATTGAGCACGGTGATTTTCTTTCTTTGATGAAGACGTTCAAATTTTTCTTGGCGTTCTCACATCAAGGTGGTCACGCTAATTTTTCTCAAAGAGGGGTGCGACGTTACCACGCAGAGCGTTAAAATAAGAGGCGAAATAAAGCCATGAAACCAATAGAATTTAGCGAGGCGAGGGCTGTGAAAATATCGCCCTATTTTGCCAATATTACCTCTGTATCACAACTTTGATTGCACTACCCAAACTTCATTGAAAAAAATGTTAAAGCGATAGAACGATCAAAACACTCACTGTTTTTTGAGAGCAGGCCTACAATTAGGCATTGGACATTTGCATGAACTACATCAAAGGATACCGGCGGTCTTACTTTGAATGGGCTCTCTGTAATAAAAGAAGCTGCTTGTTTATCAGGTGTATTAAAACGTATGTCCGGTCATGCAGTAAAGTAACTATGCATAAACCTGCGGACAGGCCGCTTTTCCGAGCCCCCACCCGGACTGGGCCCGTCCACTGCATCGAAGACCGAGCTCGTCGCTATAGGGCTGTGAGCCCCCCTGCCCTCAACGACCTTCCTGCTTTCTCCTACTTCCTACTCGCGCCTTTCTTTCATTGTTTGCGCTAAAATATACTCCTTCGTAAAAAATTAAAGCCCGGCCCGGTGCGGCCCGACATTATGCAGGTTTGTTGCGGAGACACGATATCGTTTTCCGATAATGCTGCATTTCATTCGACATATCAAAGTTAAACATTAGCAAACCATTTTTTACAGTCATTATACACACGGATGACAAGATGTCCTGTCAAAATACCAAGCTTGCTGCATCAACAACAAGCGTTGCTGCATCACCTAATGCGCCGCTCTGAAGTTTCGTTCGCTGCTCGCACTGGTAGCCGAAAAGGCAATATTTTTTTTCTCAGGCATAGCAAGCCTGGGATATTTAGACTGCTTGTTATTCCAAAAGATCAGTACTTGAAATGCCAGACAGGTGGATGTTTCTATGAATAGATAATCACAAAGCTCATCCTGTGTGCTCATCGCTAGGTGCTGAAAGGAATTCCGGTACAGCGTCTATATTTTGGATTCATATGGGCTTTGCACCTGGCCATGCCCGCCCAATAAAAACAAAACAAAGAACAAGCGCAGCACGGGCCTCAAATGAGTAGACGTCGGCCTACCCGAGCCCAGCCCGCGGGCCGGCCCGCGCTCGGGCTTTCGGGCTACACGCAGACCATGCACACATGAAATTTTGCAGTTAATAATATATAGAACTCGAGTCGGCTGTATTTAGCGCGTATTTACTGTGGTTAAACCATGTAGCGTACAACTCTCATTACATCCCCAGGCAAGACATATTGCAGATGCAAAAAGCTTCATTTCTTGCTTATTTTACGTAAACTTGTGATTTCACAGGAACAGGTGAATATGTGAGGCGTTTTTTTTTTCCTTAAGAGTCGAGTCTACTTTAGGTGAAGCTGAAAAAAATGCAGTAGCTTGCTACTGATAATAAAGTCGAGCCTGGTCTAACAATTTTGCCATTGTGTTCCTTGCACCAAAAGGTCACAACCGAATAACGGCTAAAATCTATATAGCCCAATACCATCGGTGCTGAGGAGTAAAATAAGGCTGTGGCTCCTATCGAGTGCGGTTCTAGCCTGCACTACATGTGGACAGGAATCGTCTACGCAGAAGATGTCTAACTGGCAGGGAATAAATGCTGTAGCAATATTTTGCGAGAGAATTGACGCCGCCATTGTGCTGTGCTCGGCGTCGTCCTTTGTTCCACGGGCTTAATAGTGACGACTAGATTTTAAAGAGCAAGTGCTTTTGTTTATGGCAACAGGTTACCTTTCTGGAATGTCAGCAGCGTTTTCTTGTTCTTGGCATCTATGCAAGCGCCCCGAGAATGCTTCGGCTCTTCGTATTCTTCTTCGTAGGTTCTTTTATGCACAACCATCTAGAAGCACTCATCATGTGGACTATCACATAACGATTTTTTTAAGTGCCAAATCCAGAAGCCGGCACCGGGCTGAATTTCAAAGGAACTTTCAAAGCATGCCTGACTTTCAAAGCATGCCTAACTATTTTTCACTGTTAATGCGCTTGTAATTGAAATGAACTGATATTTTGTTGTCACGTGGATAAAAATATCAGTTAGGAATAAAAATAGGCCAAATCCTGCACCTATTTTATTCAAACGCAGCCAGATCCAATAAAGCAGCGTTGCGCCAGCAATCACGAATAAAACATTCAGCCTGGCCCCATCGAATATGTGTCATTTGTGATGTTGCTTTGCTGTCGTGCTTCCGTTCCAGGCACGCCGACAACTTTGGCATTTAAAGGGTAACTTTTGGTCTGTCGGAACGTCAGCATTCACGTAGAGCCCATGCGTTAGTATTATCGAAACGAATAGCACTATCAGGCGCGATGATGTGAATATTGTTCTTTGGCTAGATCGTACTTTCTGATGGACATGACGTTGTAGGGCTAACCTCATGTAGAAAGAGGAAGAGGCCGACTCTGCTACTTCTTTCTGCCTCTTCTTGCTTCTTTTTGAGTTTTGCCCTGCACTATCATGTGTTTCTTTAGCTCCAAGATGGTATAGCTAAAATGTAAGACAACGGAAGTGAGGATATTGGGTGCCGATCTATTCCATGGAGAACGAGTGATCCCAAAAGGCGGCGCATAGAACTAGCTAGGAAGAAGAATTAGCAAAAGAGGTGAAGCATTTCGAAGATCTACATTTGTCTTCAATAGATACAAGAAGAAAAATAAACTGGCAGATTACACGCCTTGTGGGAATCGGTATCATGCGAAGCAGTCAGCCAGAACTTCTATGCTGCATTTATTGGATTTGAGCCAAGAGTTACGATGTGGATTGCCGTGTTTTTGTAAGTGTAATAGTTGTGTGCATATCTGGGGCTTACCAGGCACGTCGACACATTGGCATTTAAAGGGTAACTTTTGGTCCGTCAGAACGTCAGCATTGACGTAGAGCCCATGCGTAAGTACTATTGAAACGAATAGCATTATGCGGCGCGATGATGTGATTATTGCCACGCGTGCTTCTTTTACTATGTATGTGTAACTGGCCCGGTGTAAGTGTGAACGCTGTCTTGCGCGGGCCGCGCTAAAATGTGTTGGAACATTCCAGATCGTAGTAGATTATTTTGTCAAGATTGCGCACATGGCGCAAATAGTCATTATTCTAGAGCTCGCGAACCCACCAGTGATAAGGCTAGAAATTTCGACGCATGATGTATGAAGGACGGCGCATCCCAACGATGTTGAGTTCATCGACGGTGGACGCTCCGTTCGCCGGTATCGGTGCACACTGTATATGGCTGCAATTTGACTTTCCTTTTCCCGGCCACAAGTTCGGCGAAATAAGAGTTTCATCTTGAATACGCCGACTGCTACCTCTGTCGACGTCACGACAACGTGACACCATCATACGTAACTTTCATTAGCGTATTCATCGAGGGTAAAGCGACGTTTGAATTTAGCTTGGTGAGCCATGGGCTTCAATGTTTATTAAACTGCTATAAAGCGGAGCTAACACTGGAACCACAGACGTAAACCTGAGAGCACGCCTGTATCGTATGAGTATATATTCAGAGTTAAATGCTTTGTTATAAGATTAGACAGCCAGCACCAGAACCTCAATCGACGTTGCACCGACGTTACGCCTGCATAGGATGTTTTTCCAAAGCAACTTTAAATGCGAAGCATTTTTAACGGACCTTTGGCAATTTGAGCGTTTCGATCTATCTATCTATCTATCTATCTATCTATCTATCTATCTATCTATCTATCTATCTATCTATCTATCTATCTATCTATCTATCTATCTATCTATCTATCTATCTATCTATCTATCTATCTATCTATCTATCTATCTACACATGGGTGCTCTCATGATCGCATCCTTAACGTGGTGTAGACCAAAATTGGCTAGGAAGGTAACAGGATTTGACGAATATGACTGTCAGGTCATGACATGAATAACGTGAAACTCCTGCCACGTACGTCGCCAAACTCTTTCCTCCAGACACGTGTGGCACATACCCGTATACTACGGGCCATGGTGTATGAGTATGCGCCACATGTGATCGCCACTTTATATCTACACAGGAACGGCGAGAACAGACAGTGGTAATTTAAATGAGAGAGCGTTAAGAAAAACGGACATTGGCAGAGTTGACGTGACGAATGCAAAGAATAAAAATTCGGATCCCAACAAGAATCGAACTCAAGCATGCTGCGATGCAATCAGGTATACTAACGCAGAGCCACGCCAAGTCTATAAATTGGTTTGGAAAAAAGAGCCTATGCAGGCGTAATGTCGATTCAACGTCAATTGTACTTGTGGCGCTGGCTATCTAATTTTACAAGAAAGCAATAAACACTACATGTGTACTCCTACGATACAAGTCTAATTTCAAATTAACGTCTGTGGTACCAGTGTTGGCTCCGCTTTTATAGCAGTATAATAAACATTAAATTGGTATTCCTACAATTCAGCAAGCTATATTGAAGCATTGCTCTACCCCGGAGGAATGCATTAGGATAAGTTACGTATGATATTAACATGATTGCACCATAAATGGCACTTAGTTTAGATAATACCGACTTATGTGCTCTAACGTGAGTGCTGACCCTTTAGTTAAGTTAAGTTACCCTTTAAACGCCAGTGTTGCCGACGTGCCTGCTAAGCCACACAGCTACTACACTTACAAAAACGCTTCGATCCATCTGGTAACACTTCACTCAACGCGATAAAGTAGAGCATAGAAGTACTCGCTGGCTGCTTCGCATGAAACCGATTCCCACAACGCGTGGGATCTGGCGATCTTTTTTTGAAACCAGACGTACCTATGTGGTAATCCTTGTATTTGTCGGGTCAACGCTGCCGATGCCGGTTTTTCTTAACGCAATCGCAATTAAATGACCAATTTCTGTTCTCGCCGTTCCTGAGCGGATATAAACTGCCAGTCACCTGTTGACCGTACCCGTACTATGCGGTCCGTGGTAATAGGGTATGTGCCACACGTGTTTGGAGGAAAGGGTTTGACGACGTACGCGAAAGGATTTTCACGTTATTCATGTCATGGCCAGAAAGCCATAACCATCAAATCCTTTTACCCTCCCATGCCAATTTTCGTGTAGAACTCCAAGGAGGCGATCGCGAGAGCACCCAGGCGTATGCAGATAGATAGATAGATAGATAGATAGATAGATAGATAGATAGATAGATAGATAGATAGATAGATAGATAGATAGATAGATAGATAGATAGATAGATAGATAGATAGATAGATAGATAGATAGATACGCTAAAAGTGTTTGGGGTTGGCTAAAAAATGCGTCGCATTTAAAACAGTGCCGGTAGACCTCAAGGTCGTACCTGTTGCCAGGAAGGACCACACGCTGCTCAAGTCCAGTTATCCCTATGAAAGAGATCCTGAAACGGTGTCGACAGTTTTGTATCAACGCCAGTAATGCTGCTGGTAACAATCTTTCGTAGGTCGTTTTAACGTCCGCGCGGCGTCTGTTTAATTTAATACAACAATTTATTCATGCTAATTGCTGAATGTCCCAGCGGCTCAAGCAACCGAGTATTTAACCTCCGGCGTTCATTCCATGTGGTAGTGTGGGATGTTAAGTAGCACTCGTGAACAGCGCTTAACCCCCAGTGAACAGCGAGCGTTGTCTGCCTGTATTACAATGTGCTGTGTTGACGTGAACGACGCGGCAGTGCGAGTGTAAAGTTTGTTTTAAATCGAACACGATGAATTGCCCTAGCTGTGTTATGTGCTGGAAATCTAGCAAATGGTCACTTGTAAAGCTGCGACATTGCGTAAGACAAGTGGCAAGCGGAGGTGCTTCACACTCGCGGATGCAGTGAGCGTCGTTATCTCGAAGTCCATGATCGCCAGGACCCACGCCGGTGCGGTTGGAACTTCACCCCTGAAGATGGGCTAAGTTTAGGCTTATCGATTACCTTATCGATGAGGCTTATCGTTGCATGTGATGAACGCATAGGAGAATAAAATTAGAGTGGCTGAATGTGTGGCCGCAACTGGAGAAGGATATCTCAACCACTGCTCGGACTTCCTCTGATTTGCCCGACGGCGGGCGCCGGACGCGCTGATGGTATTGATTGCCCCCTTGATGTGGTGTTAATTCGGGAGGCCAGCCTTCGCAGCTCAACCAATCACCTTCACTCCGTTACAAGTGGTGGCAGCCTAGCTAGCCGCTGTTTTCTCCTGGGGTGCCATAGAGTATGGCCCGAAGTTCTCGAGAACACGAGTTTGCTCCGAGCTCGCACTACGGCGGTCATGACAGGAACACAGTGC
This sequence comes from Rhipicephalus sanguineus, assembly GCF_013339695.2. Classification (NCBI taxonomy): domain Eukaryota; kingdom Metazoa; phylum Arthropoda; class Arachnida; order Ixodida; family Ixodidae; genus Rhipicephalus; species Rhipicephalus sanguineus. The sequence continues at coordinate 9,820 of NW_023614436.1, forward strand.
GGAGCGCGCGATAGCAGCGTTGCTAAAAACGTCTCCAAGAACTAGCTTGGCGTCACGAGCGCGTGTAGCCCCTTCAAAGAATGGCAACACCCTAAGGGGGCGCACACATCGAGGCACGCTATCTATGCCTCGATGTGTGCGCCCCCCTTAGGGTGTTGCCATTCTTTGAAGGGGCTGATGCCGCCACGACGCCATTTTTTGCCCCGCGTCTCGTGCCTCTAAGCGCAGCTGCCGTAGAGGGGTGAGACGCCGGTAAGAAGCCATGGGCTAAAATATGGCAGCCGCGCCGCAGTAGACGCCGCAGATGTCCTCACCCTGCTGCGGCATTTGAGGCAGTTTTCTAAAGAACAGCGCGTGCGAACGCGTCAGCGTTGCCACTCAGTCAACTTTTGAACAGTACAGCGACGTCAGCGTGATTGTCACGCTGAGGTCGCTGTCCGCAGCCGACGCGTTGGCTCGACGCTGACGTTTGGCTTCGATGTCGGCATCGCGTACCAAGGGGTTTGCTTGCTGACGCTGCCGTTGCGTTACGGCGTGTCGAGCCGGCGTTTCATCTGTAGCGGTTTCCCGCCGACGTTGCCGTTTGCACTGGTTTGGCCTATCCCGGATCTCGGGGTCCGCTTGCTGACGTTTACATCGTGCTTCGGTGCGCCGAGCCTTCCGCTGCTCCACTCGCTGCTCCGCGATATCGGTGGTGCTTGACCAAATGCTTTAAAATTTCGCCAGCCGGTTATGGAAACACACAAGGATAACGCAAATTACTGAAGTTATGATCGAAACTGATCAAATTATGATCGGCCCCTTCAGGGAATGTACTCGTTTGCATTATTCCGTGTTGTTCTTACTGTGTTACTCCTTGTCGTTTTGGGCGTATACCTTTTACTTTAAAGTATGAACAATCTCGCCCATCTAAAAGTTTTATTGAACTAGTATCTTCATCCTGATTTTGGGCAATGTGCGCACAACGTCAGAAAACGCATACATGTCTGAAGCTGTTGAAGAAGAAGGGCTTCATTCGCGGTCAGCATCCTGGCATAAAACTCGCTTGCGACATGGTGATGGACGAACCGTCAGTTCCCAGCCATATTTCCCGCAGAAAAATCATGGCGCATAATCTTTCAAAAAGTTATGTCACACGCACGGCGTGGCGGTACGTAACAACCGATTGTTCAAAGCGTGTTTCGGCTTAGAGTACGGGGATCGTCAGCCGAGGTCACATTGTGAACAATGTTACAAATGACGAAAACTATGGCTTTTGCACTGCTCCCATGCAAAATGGGTACAGTATTTACGTAATCACCTAGAAAATGGAAGTTCAATAATGCAACAGGCGCTTTTATGTTGCTTTCTTGACGCCTTCGATAATCGATATTCGCTTAATTTGGACATTTGTTCCCGGCCTCTTTAAATCCGAATTGAGAGGTTTTTACTGTAAGTGAAAAGAGGAAGGAAGCATACTCTCCCTTCTTCTTTCCCTTGTTCCCCTCCCTCCGCCTTTTCCCTCCTCTTCACCCTCACATCCCTCGTCCTGAGCCTCACTTCCATTGCACGTCCCCTTGATATACATGGCTCTGCTGTGCTCCACACCTAAAAGAAACTGACAGCACAAAATGCTAACGCTCAGCAGTGCAATTGCTGAACATCATGGACAAAACCGTCGAAGAGTGGGACGGCAATTTAGATTACTCAATTTTGTTTTCCTGCTTCTGACGTCTATAGAATGTTGTTTGCATGCAGCACCAATTGGCATTACAGGGATGCTCACCACCTTTCGTGGTGAGCAATTGTTTTGGGCCCCACGCGGGATATTTCATGGTTGTGCACATTTTGCTTTTTATCGACTTCTGCTCTGATCAATGTCGTCCCGTCGCTACTATCCCGTCACCTATCTGCGCGCTAAGCAATATAGCACTGTTCTGTTAAAGGTGAGTTTGCTCAACTTCAAGTTGAAGAAAAATATGTGACATCCACAATTCTAGGTACCCTTGCACGGCGCACGTTATCTCTGCTTAGGCAGCCGATAATTTTACGTGACACAACCACAAGTGCTATCTGAACGCATAGCTCGAAGAGTTGCAGAACAAGAGGGCATGAATTGTAGCCTTAGCCCAGTAGGGTTGAGAGCTGGGCTAGTTGGTGAGATATCACTTTAACATATGGTGTAGTAGCGCAAATTCGACGGGGACAAAGAGGACAAGCGAGTGTCGTGTTTCATCTTCTCCTCTTTGTCCCCGTCGAATTTGCGCTACTACACCATTTGTTAAAATGTAGCCTTAGCCGTGTGTGCCACATTACAATGGGGCGAATCGCAACAGTAAGAGCAGAACTTCGTTCAGGTGCAATTTGATAGTCACCACCTGGCGGCACACAGGACATCTGTTCACGACCCGCTCTTCTTTTGTAGCTGCAATATAAGTTCTGCATAGTAAAGTTAAGTAAGCTCAATCGGTCAATAAATTGCCATTGACCTTCCAGTGAAATAAAATTTCTTCGCAATTGACAAAAATAGTTCTGAAAATATTCAGGCTTACCCTTAACAGCAACCTCAATGACTGTCCCGGAAATTTTCACCTCTATAGCAATTGAAACTTCTCTAGAAAGAAAACAATCAAGCAGGAGAATAAAGTGAGAACCTTTCAAAATGATGAACAATACAATGTGAATAAATATAGGGTTTTTGAAATAAAATGTTTGTTAGAGGCAGAGCCAGCACGTGTAATGTGAAAGTAACGCGCAATGAACTCATTACTCAATATTAGAATAATTTGGAACGAATACATGGCGCTAATGTGGTCACGTCAAGTCACTACCAAAAAATGTCGCTTGGTAGGTGCGGGAGTACGGAGACTATTATCTAGTTTCTAGAAGAATTATCTAGTTTAGCTCACATGCTCTGGCAGTGCCCAATGTTACAGGACTTCAGAAACAGCCCTGCACCTTAGGGCAGGAGAGGGCCATCACGACCATCTTCAGCGGAAGACCATCACGAGCTCATAACGGAAAGACCAGTCCAAGGCTGTCCTCAGGACCCGTCAGACAGCGGAGAGGCATGCCCTCCCTACTCTTACACGGGGTTAACCAAAAGCTAGTAGATGTTTTAGGTAAGCATGTAAGGTATGCCCAACACAGATACATGTTGTAAGGGACATTCCCAAACTCGATGTGCAACATGCGCTTGATCGACTTCCAGCGTGTTACGGTAGTTGAGATACGTGTCAGATGTAGCGCCCCTTCAGATGTAGCACCGGGGAAATGCCGGTGAGAGGAGAAATCACGTGCTGTGCGCGGCGGTGGCGCCTTCTCTTGATCGGTGCCGTAGGTAACCACATGTTTCCGAAGCGTTCTAAGCGGTTTTAAGTTAATTCTACAATTTAAATTACACAATTTTAAACCTTCTTCCTTTATTTTAGCATGAAAGTGTTTTATGCCGGGGTCCACCAAGTACATCCGTTACGGATATCACGTTGATAAAATGGTCGCCAACGTGTGAGCAAGAAAAAAACTAAGGAAAAGATCCGCCACTGGTAATCGAACCCACGACCCTGCGGCCGCGACGGTAAACGCCCGACGCTATACCGATTAAGCTACCTAAATTAGTATTTAATTTAGGTAGTTTAAATTACTATAAATTAGTATTTTTCAGAATATGACTGCTCAGCTGTTTTATTAACGAGTTATGCATGAGCGAAGACTACCGGACCTTTGGATGCGTTCGGTATCATGAAAGAAGCGACGAACGCTTTCATTGTATTTTGCTGAGCACAGAGTTTTCTTCAAAGATAATAATGTTTCCTTTTACAGCAAACATTTAGGCATAAGCCTCTAGTGCAATTCCGCTCGTAATGCCTTCTTTCCGCTCCTTCAGGCTTCTAGTCTGCCTTACTTGAGTCCAAGATGCGGGGATAATACATCACACAGCCTTTTTGTGATTTCTTATTAAATTCTTGTGGTGTTTACTCTTCTCGAAATCTCCCAGTAATAAGCACGGCATTTTCTTTCCATCTCAGTTTCTGAATTAATACACTTGAGAAAAACGCTGTTCAGTTACAACAGAACTGTTGGTGTTTTCAGATATTATACTGCAGGTGCATCAGTGGGTTCGTGTCGAATATGCTGACTAATGTCTCGATATGTACGTACTTTTCGGTCCACTCAACATCATCCTGAAAAGGAGAAATGCGATGAGCAATATTAGCTGCAAATACTAAAGTCACTCGCATACCACTGTTTGAAATACTTAAAGTAGAATCGAAAACCCTGCGAAAAGAAGCTATTTTACCTTCACTAAATTAACACCCAACTTATCTGAGCGTGCGCCAATTTGACACCCGCGAGGTGGTCACGTTGATGAATTATGAATGAATGTGCTTGATTACGTGGTTAGCTTATGCACGCGATCTGCGATTTCACTAGTAACCACGGCGTTCAGTTGTTCAATGAGAGGCATACCAAAAAACACTGTTTGCTGCTTAAATACATTCCCGGATAATTGAACATTTTTTCTGCGAGAACGAATGTCAGGTACTCGAGCAATTAATATTGGTGGAGGTGCTGGGTATGAATACAAGCTCTTCTGAAGTTGGAGGAAGCAGCCCGGAGCGAAGAAGACTTGGCCGCGACGAGCTGACTCTTGTTCATCAGCGCAGCAGTCGTCGCCTACGCGGTGAGGTCCTCGAGATTTCGCCTTTGTGTTGCACAAGAACAGCAGCAGCTGTCAGCGAAGACGCTACCAAAATGACTTCTCAGGTCACGCTGGCACAAATTATAGTGGATCCGCCGATGACGCCCGAACCTTTTCACGGAGACGCATACGAAGACGCAGAGGACTGGCTCGAACGCTTTGAGCGCGTCGCGAAGGTCAACGGCTGGGATGTGGATCGCAAGCTACGACGTGTTTACTTTGCGCTGGAAGACTCTGCACGAACGTCGTTTGAAAACCACGAGGCTGCCATCTTGTCCTGGGATGACTTCCGACGGGAGCTGCTTGCCACCTACCCGAGTACTGATCGCAGGGAGAGAGCCGAAGCTGCTCTACAGGCAAGAAACCAGCGGAATAATGAAAGTGTGGCCATATATGTAGAGGACATGTCCCGTCTCTTCCGCCGAGCAGGTCCGAACATGAGCGAGGACAAAAAGCTTCGCCATCTAAGGCGAGGTGTGAAACAGGAAGTGTTTGCTGGTTTGGTTCGGAGTTCACCGTCTACCGTCGCTGAGTTCCGCTGTGAGGCAGCCACAATGGAAAGAACGCTTCAGAAACGAGCGAGGATGGACAACCGGGATATGGGCATTGCCTCCATAGACTCAGTGTCGGCTGTATTTGGAAACAGCGTGGAGTTCTTGCGTGAACTGGTGCGATCTGTAGTGCGAGAGGAGCTCCAGAGGCAGCGGTTGGACCATAGCGCTCCAGCTGTGTCGTCACTGGCCGTACGTGGTGAGCGAGGAAGTGAGAATGGCCGTTCGGGATCCCCAACCTATTCGGGGACCTCAGCAATACGCCCAGACAGAAGCACCACCGCAGCGACCGCAGAGATCCTCGTATGCCGATGCTCTACTGCAAGGGCCTCCCACCCGTATGGACATCGCAGCCACTTCGGTGTACCGCACTGCGCCATCAAGCACGCCCCCGCCACCAGATAGGAGACCAAGGAAGACAGATATATGGCGCACTCCTGACAGAGTACCTCTCTGCTACCACTGTGGAGAGGCCGGTCACCTCTATCGAATGTGCCAATATCGCCAGGCGGGGCTTCGTGGTTTCGCAGTGAATGCACCTCGACCTCGAAACGGTGAGCGTCCTTTCGAAAATTGAGCAATACCTGTCAACTCGTCAGGGCCCGCATGACCTTCAGCAACACCAGCCTCGCTCCACAGCGCCATTGAGATATCGGTCGCCGAGCCCCCGTCGATCATCAGCCTCTTCCCACTCCAAGGCGCTGTTCACAGAGTCCGCGTCGGGAAAACTAGAGTCAGCGACCTGTGGAGGTAAGGCCGCTGCCGACGCTGAAACAGAAGAACCTCCATCGCTGACTCCGAACGACGATTGCGGACTAAGAAGCCGCTGCACTGATCGCGACGTCGCTTCCGACTTGCGTGTATTCGTCGACGGCTACGAAGTGAACGCACTAGTGGATACAGGTGCGGATTACTCAGTAATCAGTGGCGACCTTGCCAGGACACTGAACAAGGTAGTGACTCCTTGGAATAGACCGCAAGTTCTCACCGCAGGGGGACACCTCATCGACCCGACGGGAATGTGTACGGCTAGAATAAGAATAAGGGGCTTTACATACGTCGCAAGTTTCGTGGTGCTTCCGAAATGCTCTAGAGACTTAGTTATTGGTATGGACTTCCTGAAGGCTAACGGCGCTGTAATTAACTCTCATGCGTCTCATGCCGGAATCATGCGTCTCATTTTCTACGAGGCACGCGATTGCAACGTTTGACACAGAAGAAAAAGTGAATGATCTTTGCATTGCGGACGACGACGCGGTGGTACCTCCGAGGTCCAGCATAGCTGTTACAGTAAGGAGCAATGCGTTCAGTGATCATAAAGGGCTCGCCGACAGCAACACTGGACTCATACTCAAAAAGGGAATCTGCATGGCAAGAGGCCTTGCCCAGCTTCGTGACGGATGTGCTAACGTGTTTCTCACAAACTTTGGAAATGAGGTACAGCATCTAGCAAAGGGAACCGTCATTGCAAGCATCCATGACTTCGTCCAAGTTGCGGACCTGAGCGCCTCTGAGACGGAGACGTCACCACCTGATTCCCAAGACGTGGATTCTGTACTCGAGTCCATTGACATCGACCAGCGACTATTGCCAAGCCAGAAAGAACAAATAGAGAACTTCGTGCGAGAATTCGTCGCGTGCTTTTCAATGTCATCCAAAGTCCGACGAACGCCTATTACCAAACATCGCATCATTGTCGACGAGTCAGTCAGACCTATCTACCAGCGCCGCTACAGGGTGTCACAAAAAGAAAGAGAAGCTATCGGAAATCAGGTCGAGGAAATGCTCAGAGACGACGTAATTCAGCCATCCGCCAGTCCGTGGGCGTCGCCGGTGGTACTTGTAAAGAAAAAAGACCAGTCCCTACGCTTCTGTATTGACTACCGAAAGCTGAACTCCATCACTAAGCGAGATGTTTATCCTCTTCCGAGAATTGATGATACTCTGGATAGACTAAGAGATGCGAAGTTCTTTTCTTCCCTAGACCTAAAAAGCGGATACTGGCAGATCGAAGTGGACGAACGAGATCGCGAAAGACTGCATTCGTGACACCGGACGGGCTACACGAATTCAAGGTACTTCCATTCGGCCTTTGTTCAGCTCCCGCAACGTTTCAGCGGATGATGGACAGTGTGCTCTCCGGACTAAACTGGCAGTCCTGTCTCGTTTATATTGACGATGTGGTTTTTTCTGCTACGTTTGAGCAGCATGTAGAACGACTGCGATCTGTGCTGAAAGCCATTAGTACGGCTAGATCTGACGATAAAGCCACAGAAATGTCACTTCGGATTTCAAGAGCTCCTCTTTCTTGGCCATGTCGTCAGTGCTGAAGGCATTCGTCCGGACCCTGAGAAGACAGCGGCAGTAGAAAAATTTCCACAACCATCGGACAAAAAAGCCGTTAGATGGTTCCTGGGACTTTGCGCTTATTACCGTCGCTTTGTCAAAAATTTTTCGAAGATTGCCGAACCACTAACGCGGCTGACAAAGGACGACGCGCCTTTCATTTGGCTGAAGGAACAGCAGGATGCCTTCAACGAACTGCGACAGCGCCTTGAGAGCCACCCAGTCCTCGCACATTTTGACGAGAAAGCCAAGACTGATATTCACACAGACGCAAGCAACTTAGGTCTCGGGGCCGTGCTCATTCAGTGGCAGAATGGTGTAGAGCGGGTCATTGCGTACGCTAGTCGTACACTTTCGAAGGCCGAGATCAACTACTCGACGACAGAAAAAGAATGTCCTCGCGGTGGTTTGGGCCATCAGTAAGTTTCGGCCATACTTATACGGCAGACCTTTCCGAGCCATCAGTGACCACCATTCACTCTGCTGGCTGGCAAATCTTAAAGATCCGTCAGGACGTCTTGCGAGATGGAGCCTGCGATTGCAGGAATACGACATAACGGTTCTCTACAAGTCCGGTCCCAAGCATAGTGATGCTGACTGTTTGTCACGTGCACCAGCTGAATGCACGGAAGCGGCCTCCACGAAAGTGGAGTAGACGTTCCTTTTTTGGGAGCCGTGACTTCATTGCAAATAGCACAGCACCAGAAACCTGGCCCTGAATTAGTGCTCTTTATCAAGTACTTAGAGGGACAGCCCGCCAATATTCCTCATGCTTTTTCCCGTGGCTTGTCGTCGTTCGTCCTCCGAAATGACGTCTTGTATAAGAGAAATTTCGAACATAGTACAGAGACATTCCTGCTTGTCGTTCCTACAGCGTTACGATCCGAGATCTTGGAAGCATGCCACGATGACCCGTCAGCAGGACACTTAGGAGTGAGCAGAACGTTGGCACGTATTCGCACGAAATATTACTGGCCAAAGTTACAAAATTCTGTGCAGCACTACGTAAGAACTTGCCGGGATTGCCAAAGACGTAAAACACCACCACTGAAGCCAGCAGGTCTCCTCCAACCTATAGAGCCACCAGAAGCCCCTTTCGCACAAGTGGAAATGGACTTACTTGGCCCATTTCCCACTTCGTTGTCAGGGAAGCGATGGATCATCGTTGCAACGGACTATTTAACGCGATATGCTGAGACAGCGTCTCTTGTTCGGGGAACGGCCGTCGAAGTAGCCGAATTCTTTGTGACCAACATCGTACTGCGGCATGGCGCTCCTAGAGTGCTGATCACGGACCGAGGAACAGCGTTTACAGCTGAGTTGACAAATTCCATTATGAAATTGACGCACACCTGCCATAGGAAAACAACAGCGTATCATCCCCAAGCGAATGGACTGACAGAGCGGCTGAATAGAACGTTGACTGACATGCTGTCGATGTACGTGGACGTAGAGCACCGAACATGGGACAAAATATTACCGTACGCAACATTCGCATACAATACCGCTGTGCAAGAGACGACGCGAATGACACCTTTTCAACTTGTGTTTGGCAGAACGTCTACCCACCCCTCTGGATGCAATGCTACCGGTCGATGACAACTCCGATCACGACGATAGTACCAGCGACTTCACGCAAAGAGCTGAAGAAGCCAGGCAGCTTGCGCGACATCGCATTCGGCAGCAACAAAAAGACGATGCCAATCGGTATAATTTGCGACGAAGAGACGTCAAGTACCGCTCCTGGAGATAAAGTATGGGTGTGGACACCCGTACGCGTACGTGGGCTCTCCGAAAAGCTACTTCGGCGTTATTTTGGTCCTTACAAGGTACTTCGCCAGCTTGGTCCATTGAACTATGAAGTTGTCCCAGAAGAGCAAGTAACATCAGCGAGACGGCGGCATCGCACAGAAACTGTGCACGTCGGCCGAATGAAGCCATACTACGAAAGGCAATAAGGTATCAAGCCCACTGCCGGTTGATGCCTGTTTCGACCGGCATTACTTTAAATACCAGCCTGCAACCAAAACAAGCATCGGGACGATGCATTCTCGGAAGGGAATAATGACGCAAGATACATTCAAATTACGCGCCCCAGCAGTTGCTACGCCCTCCACGTTGTCTACGGCGTGCGTGGGAAACAGAGGAAGCAAAGCGTCGAGGAGCATGCCAGGATCACCGCTGACAACTAAGGCACGTGCGAACTGCACGGGACAAGAAAAGAAGAAGAGGCCGAACTCTGGTGAACAAGAGGAAGGCGTTCTGCAGGATAGACATAGCCATTGTTTATCTAACTTGTTTGTTTATAGGGCACAAGTCGCCCAGTTTAAGCTATATTAAAGTGTGCTTCTTGACCTCTTGCGTGACAATATTGAGCTAGGTGATATTTTAGGTGAGAGGAAGGGCTATGCGTTTTATAACGCAAAAATAGTGCCCGCCCACTTCGGCGTATTTTTGCTAACGCTGCCTGCGAATGCATATGCCAGTGGCGCATCGTATGGCATCGTATGGCGCATCGATCCTTTGCCTTCGTCTTAGATTTAAGTGGATGTGTTACAACTATACTGTAATTTTTAAAGGGAATGACGTGAGATTTTTAGCGCCTAGCACACTTCGCCGCAATTTATGGAAGGCACTTATGCACACAGCTGCAACGTGACGACAACCAGAGCTCTACAATTATACAGCAGCGCTCTACAGCTTACAACTACACTTTAAATGTTTGAAAGGATTTACGGAAGGCATTTATGCACATAGCTGCAACGTGACGACAACCAGCGCTCTAGAACAATACACCAGCGCTCTACAACTTACAACGATACTTTAAATGTTTGAAAGGGAATGACGTGAGATTTGTTAGCGCCTAGCACACTTCGCCGCAATTTATGGAAGGCACTTATGTACAGTGCCGTCCACTGTTAGGATGAACGCGGCTCAGCGTGGCTGCGCTCCGCAGGGCGCCAGTGCAGCCGACGCGGCCGCGCACAGAAGCGTAGCGGCGCATGCGCACACGGACGCACGGGAGACATTTTGCGTCTTCTGCTTTAACACTCGAGCGCGCCGCTCCGCATAGCCAGGCGTCGGTCTTGCTTGGGTGTGGTACAGAAAGAGCGGCGGGCTCTCGTGCGCCTGCGCCGCTTCGTTTCGATGCGCGATCACGCCGTATGCACTGGCGCTTCGCAGAGCGCTGCGCGAAAATTGAATATAATATTCATCCAAAATTTAAACTTGAGCAGATGAGAGGAAAAAGCGCTCTCTTGCGCATTTCACCATGCCAGTGACGTCACTTGCTGCTTCAAATCAGGGCATGCGTCATATACCGAATTCTCGCCTCTTGTGGCCGTTGCGCCGCGTGTGTAGTGCTGTGTTCCGATTGGTTTTAAAATGCGACATTTAAAAACAGAAATACTTTTTGTGTCTAGAATTGCAAAAAAAGAATCTTTGTTTTAATATTTTTGGTAGTGTGGCCGACAACAGGAAGATTATTTGAGACTTGGCGTGCAAGCTGTCAGAATGTCCAGCCGTGCACTGGCGTCACTGCCATATGACCATACGTCACTTACGATGAGAAAAATGTCTGTTGTGTCCGCTGTAACTCAAGAGAAGGTGGCGCTCACGTTCAGTTAAATTTACAAATACGTTGCTTTTGGCGTCCCTGCTTGATCTGCAATTTGAGCTACAACTTCACAGTAAGGATAAATGAAGAAGCGAATAAAACGGCACGCTTACTTTGTGTCGCAGGGGCCACTTAAGGTAAAGTGAAATGAAAATATTCTTGCAGAGCAAGACCATCGTACGAACTTTCTCTCTACTCATTGCATCCTATAAAAATACAGTTATTTCTATCTAGGCAAGTCGGCTGCCATGATGTTTTCGAAAGTAACACAGAAATATTGTTGTCGAGGCTACTAAATATGAGGCATTAAGAAATAACGGAAAATCGCAACGCACACGTCTTAACAATTCGGTAGCTTCAGCTAACTCTTCTATTGCTGTCAAAATATATTTTTCTACGACCGGGACATGAAGCAGTCCGTTGATCGCATCCAGGAAGATTTCCAACAGATCTAGCAGAAAAAGTAAGATTGTAAAGAGAAGAACAAGTGAAAAGTAAAGACGTGGTAATTTACACTCAAACAGAAGCCTTCCATAAAAGTACAACATAGCTTCTCGCAAAGTGACACACGCGGTGGTGGCAAAGCAGGTACGGCGTTAGGCTGCTAAGCTCGAAGACGGCGCTTCCGATGTACTGGAAGAGAAACCGAATTTAAATAGGGGTGGACTTCACAAGACAATTTACAGTGCATTTTCTTTGTACCGAAATGTTCACTCTTGAGAAATTTGTGAAGGTAGCTTCTGCGTTATCGTTATCTTTGAAGCCGAAACGACAGTTTATGTCCTCATAATGAGAAATGTATTTACCTGGCGGACAAGCATCTTTCGCACACCTGCTTCGTTTGGAATGAATTGGGGTGCTGAGAACAGACAAAGTTGAGTTCGCACTTCCCCGCTTCGGGTACGAAGCTCCACTTCCTTCGTATAATGCTGCATCCTTCTACGGTAGGTCGCATGTCACAATCATCACTTCTTTCGAGGGCACCTATGCAGAGAGGAGAGTGAACGATACTGGCCATAATGTCAGGCGTATATGGAGCACTTCAAACGAGTTATCGGTATTAACAATCAATCCTTCCCCCTCAAATTAATTAGTACTGTAGTGTGAGTCCGTAACATAAAACGCAATGCACCCTGGCATTACAAAACTCAACACCAATCAGTTGAAATGCAGTTCAAGTTATATGTTGCTTAGCGTTTTGCTACCGCAAGCTGTTAAGCATATTTCAGACAAAGTGTTAAATCAGAGAACATCGCTCAAACACCTGGACTTATAAAAGACAGCCGTACTTTTAGGTAATGCAGCTTTCTTTTGGTTTTTCAAAAATGCTATGACAATAATGCTCCTGTCGTCGTCACAGGTGAACTCTACGTTGTGGCTGAAATACTGTGGCGCTGACGAACTTGCACTGAAATTATCAAGTAACTTAATTTCTTCCATAATTTTTCGATTTTATAATGAACTCCTTTAGTAACTGTACTTCTCAAACTTTGTAGTGCGGGGTCCGCTGTCTATTCCAGACAAGGGACGCTCGCCGGTTCAACTAAATAGCCAGTTATTAGTAAAACTTGAACGTTATGGCAACAGTGGCAAAACACAATACAAGCTCACCGCCAAGTTCGACGCACAATTTTCGCCCCGGCGCTAACCTTGGCCCCGGTGGACACATGCCGCGCACATATGCGCACCTCACGACAGTTCGCCGGCAACTCCCCATTGGCCGCTCGCCGTGCTCGGTTACGAAGCATGTCCCGATCCAGCCACATGCACAGTGGCCCTCGCTGCTGGGTCTTATCACGTTCAGCGCGGACATGGTTGAGGGTGATGATCGGGTGGTTATCAAGGGTTCCCCACAGTAATAATATTTGTCCACTACATGAATCTAGTGCAAAAGTAGCTGCCGTGCAACACACAATACAATCCAATCTCTCGGCTTTGCAAAAAAAAGAAACATAAAACAGAAGTTTTATACTTACCGGCATGACTTAAAACAGAGGCACTGACAACCAGTATAATCCGAACATCTTGAGTGCCCCCTTTTCCGTTCTGCTGTAGTCTAGTCTGCCCAATTCAGTGCAGAGCGGTTCGGTCACCTTTCTTCACGCGCAGTTTGGCCTGCGGGAATATCAGAAAGCGTCTGTACAAACCATGCTACAGCGATTTATTTAGTGAAACAAAGGACGCCAATGACTTCTTGTGCAAGAGTATTCTGTACTGGAGTGCATTCACTGCTCATTGTTCCAAATCAAGGACAAAGTTTCTTGTGTGCGTAACACTGTGAAACTGCTGTTTGCACAAGGGTTTCTTAAAGGGATGTTCAGCCTGTGTACTCATCATACACTTTTGGACTTGAGCTATTATGAAGTGCTGTATGAAAGATGTCTCCGCTTAGGGGAACGCACGTAACGTGTGTTAAGAAGTTACGGCATCGTCACCCGCCGTTAGGATAAATTTTCATGGTTGCTATAGAAGTGTACTAATTTCGAGGTCACGGTGCGCATGCGTGACCTCCTTGTGAATGGTTCGAAGGTATCGAAAAGATTCGCACATCTCTTTGACTCGAAAAAAAAAAAAAACGCCACGAATAGTACCACCTATCAGATTCTTACCGCACAAGGAACTTGTATGCTTACCTGCTCACTTAGGTATCGACGTGGAAAGATTTCTTGTATTGCTGTTTTTCTCCATTCGACGAGTGTGCAATTTATTTTTACGATCTTCGCTCCTCGCCACTTGACATGCTATCAAATTCTTCACAACGTATTATACTAGAAACACAGCTTTACAATAACACTGTGCCATGAACTCATACAGTTAGGTTAATCGTAGCACTTCGTAAAATAAAAAAGTTAAGCAATCTACCGCTCTTGATTTACTGTCATTGTTTAATCATTCATGAATTGATTTTGTCACGACCGCATACATTTATGTTGTGGCTGTCTTCGGTTACGAGAGACGCGAATATTAAAGTTGATGTTACGGCCATGCTGAAAGCGTACGGTAACATTAACGAATTCTGGTAACTAACAATATCTCTAAATATTCAGGCGTGGTGTGCGCAACTGAACATACCAATTAAGAAGCGTTATTTTACAGCATCCGGCTGGTGCTGACAAACTTGTTCATATATGTTTTTTAAGACTAGTGTCATCTTCTGACATATCTCAAGACATAGAGACTTTGGATGAAATGAGTAGAAAAGAGAAGAGAGTTCACCACAATTATTTCATTGGCTGTTCCACAATGAAAAAGAATTGTCAGACTTACACGCTGAGCTGCAGTGACAGAGGTCCTTCACAAGAAAGCACGTTTTGATTGTGTACACTAAGCACATTGGAACTGCCCTGACGAAATACTTCAAAGCATGAGCGTGGTTCACTCAGTAGCAATTTAGCAACCCCTTACGGCAGACCACAGTTTAAGTATGCATAACTCAGTGACAATGTACTTACGTGCATAACGCAGTGTAAATGTTCTAACTTATACTAGCTTTATCTTTGCTTTTTTATTTGATTGTTTGTGCATTTGTCGTGTCGACTTCCTAACAGAACCGACATGGTGATGAGTCAAGGTGACATCCCCAAACGCAAGCTTCTTAATAGACTGCTACACGACTGTGCACTTCTGCAAAAGAGCTTTGCAATGGCTAATGGTTTGCCTAGAAGAAGCGCTTTTTTACATTTGTGGCATTCGGGTGCTATTGAAGTGGCGGTAGTTGAACTCTGTTGCTTCAAGTGCGTCATGAACTGGCCACACTAGCAAATACAAAGGGAACGCAGCAGTTCCCGTGTTTGCTCGGGACTTTATGAAGAATTGACGTCACCACCGGTTGCTGTCAAGGAGCCGTTGCTCTTTGCGTCTAAAGATAAATTGTACCCTGCTATTGTCCACGAGAAATGAAGCGAGCCTACACCGGTTTAGAAAATAACGATGTTAACTGCCATTTTTATATAGAGATTGAACTTACTGTGTTACGCTATCCCTGCTTATTGTATAAGTGGTAGTAGTACAAAAAATGAACGACAATATTCTTTTCCTGTTTAAGTCTAGGATATTTAGCAATCTGTTCTCAGCTTTTATGACTGCAATACAATTGATATGCGACTTGGAGTAGCATGGTAATAAAAATCTATTGCATTCTGAGATTATTACTGAATGCCTCGTTGACAGAGTGCTTATATCTGCGTATCTTTTGTCTTTGTATTCTCTGTTTTTCTTTGCGAATTCTTTCGGTATTAGAGGGCAATTGCTTTTCCACTTTCTGCCTATTAGTACGGATCCTTCCAAATAAACGCTCACTTGGCCCGAATTCATAGCGACCAATCTCAGTTGGGATGATGGTAAGCTTACTAAATAATGCCGAGGACACCGAACTGCACACCGAAACAGGTGATGACTCATCATGTGATAGTTTCGTCCCTGTGCAGCCAGGCGAAAATGCTACTTTGGTTTCAGTGGCCGAACAATCACTGCACACCACCATCTACATGCTTTATTAGGCCTTAGAAATCTGTTAATGTTTAACAGGCAAGGAGCATCCGCTTTTTCAAACATTTTCCAGGAACGTTTTTGGGGGGCAGTTAGCATCAAAACCCGTACATACGTCCTTATGCAATTGTGTCACACAGTGCATAATTTGTGCTAGTACTTGGTATTCCTGACGAGGAGGTGCCAATCCTCATCGAACGCGAAAATGGTGCTGTCATCACGCAGGCCCATCACCTTGGCAAAACACAGTGTGTGCAGTTTCTTTTGAAAAGAGACGATATATCATCCATGGTACACTTTGACAGACATGATTCACATTGGTGTGTCAAATTAGGCCACTTCTGTCATTCCGTTTGGCCTTTCGCATCAAGCCCATACAATTGCGCCAGCACGACAAGGTCGAATATACAAAAGACCTGAATATACCAAAGACCTACCGGAACGTACACTGTCCCGGGCACGTTTAGCCTTACGCTGCAGAAATTTGTAACGCTGAGTATGTAAAAGACGGCGATTCAAAAACCTACCAAGGAGGAGAAAAAAGAAGGAAAGGCGGGAACATTAACCAGACGCGCGTCCGGTTTGCTATCCTACGCTGGGGGAAGGGGATTAAGGGAGAGAAAGAAGGGAGATAGAAAGAAGGGAGCATACAAAAACGAAACAATACACGCGAGCTTAAAGAACACAGCTGCGTTCCATAGTACTGGACTCAGGATCTCAGGCATATACGTTCCACTGTAGATATTCGTGTCATGGTGCCTACTGAAGGCTTGCAAGTACTGGACATAGAACATCCAGTACTTGTTGTACGGACTGAGCGTAGGGGGATTTCAGCTTGCCGACGAACACGCGAAGTGTGTCCAACAATGACTGAAGCACGATGATGGTTGGTTTGTCTTCTTCAGGCAACTGCTCAATAGGAGATTCAGTGCGCACTGTTGCCGACGTGCAGTGTGAATCTGCATGTCGCTGCGACTTCGGCAACGTAGGCCAAGCTGCATCAGTTTTGTCCATGCCTTCGTTGTTGTTCTGCTTTGCACCGGCCGTCGACGACCTCTGTGACTGTGGCTTCGACAACGGAGCCCAAGTGGAATCTCGAGAAACTGCGCGTTTTACTGGAGTTCGTTTCGTGCCGGCCGCGAAGGGTCCGGATGACAAGGGAGTTGGTGAAGCAGGGCGTTCAAGGGGCGCTGTAGATGCACAAGCATTGGTTTTCTTGGATGCACGTCGGCGCCGATTTTGCCGCTTTCTGACTGTTTCGGCAGCCTCGCGTTGCGATGCAACATCAGGCCCTCTTCATCCCCGAACGTACCAAATGAAGAAGCGCCGCGAAGGCCCGAGACAGCACCATCATCTTCGTTCCTGCTGTCCCCAACGGCAACATAAGCGCCTCAACAGGCAATCTGTTTCGGCGCTGCTCGAGGGACTGGTGCCAGATGAAATCATCGACATCAGAGTGAAGCCGCGTAAGAATGTCGTGGCGATTGATGTTTCGCATGCTACCGCTCTGAACGTACTACGCAACGTCACAGAGCTGGATGGAATCAACGTCCGCTCCTACATCCCCGTGGGTTCCAACGTTGTCGCCGGCGTCATCTACGACGTTGACGCTACCATACCCAGCTCCGACTTGTCTGCCCTTGTCAAGCCAGCTAATGAAGCTAGCGTTATCGCTAAGGTTACCCGTTCAGGCACCTCACGCTGCGTGAAAATAGATTTTCAAGGCAACTCTCTACCTTCGTACGTAAAGGTGGGTCACTTCCGACACCCTGTGAGACCTTTTGTGTTGAAGCCACTGTAATGTCACAACTGCATGAAGCTAGGTCACGTGAGAGGCGTATGCGAAAATGAGCGAGTATGTTCTCACTGCGCTGAAACCCATTCTGCGGACACTTGTATAGTCAATGTTCTCAAGTGTTCAAATTGTAATGGACCTCACGAAGCTTCCTCAAAACAGTGCCCAAAAATGAAAAGAGAAATTGCTGTATTGAAACAAATGGCAAAGCTACCAAGATTCTTCAAAGAAAGCCTATCCTCCTAAACCGAAAGAGTTCTCTGTTGTAAGAGAAAAGGATAAGGATATTTCATCGCAGTGGTGGCCAGATGAAGTTGTCGAGGGCGTGCTTCGTAGTCACAAAGCATCGTCAATACAGGGAGCGGCGTGAAAAAGTGCGTGCACGTGCTTGCATGAAGCATACACTTCTTATGTCAAACCGCAAAAGCGCTGAACATGCCAATAAAGCCAAATGACAGAGTTCTTGCTGAAGTGCCTTACACATCCCAGTCGAAAGCTGTCTAAAATAGCTCAGAACTAATTTCCCGATCATGCACACAGTGCGGTGCCTATGTCACTTCGTGGAGTTATACAGATGCCGTGATTCCTTAGAGATGCTATCACTGTGACTCTTCCAAACTACAAAATCGCACGTGCTCGATGTGTGCTGAGACTACCGAATGCTTCAGGCTAAGTACAAGAACATCTTCAGATGGCCCGTGACCACTCTTCGGCACGAAGTCCGCGGAGCGTCTGTCGTCCAATGGGAAGCAGGAAGTCTAAAGTCTCGTTTATTCAAGATCCGTCATTTCGCATACGCTAAACAATTTCGATTACCATGATCATTCAGCGTAGTAAAAAAACATCTGTCACGTCCTCGGCTAATGTCGCATGCAGCATAGTCGTTGTCTTGTTTCGCCTCGAAATGGCACATGTAGCGGGCAAGGTGCGCCGGAAAGTAACAATGGCTTTGCTTGAGTTTTTTACACAGGCGTAGCCCGATGGCGGGCGAGGAGCTTGGGCTTTCAACCCTAGCCCTCCGAAATTTTAACGCTTTGTAGTATACATAACTGTGCGAGTACCCATACACAGGGGCGTAGCCAGAAATCTTTTACGTGAGGGGGGGGGGCACCACCTTGATCTGAAGTTGGGGTCGGCCAGGCAGATGTGATCGAGTGGCATTTTGAGCTCTGTATGCCATGGCAAAAAGAAAAATTTCAGGGGGCGGGGCACGAGCGCGGTGTGCCCCTGCCCCCCCCCCCCCTGGCTACGCCACTGCCCACACAAACACATATACGAGCGTCCATAAAAATGGGTGTCAGGTACTTGGGTGTAAGGCAGTGGTTCTCAGCATGAAGCTTCGACAACCCCTTGTGGACCGTTGGAAGTGATGAGGAACCCCTTGCAGTGGTAGAAAAAAAGAAGGGGGGGGTAATAAATTAACACACCATGCTGCATGAAATGGGTGCCTTTTCTTTCTCCTTGGCAAATAATGGTCAGACTAAAGTGCCACGCCAATTCGATCACAACAGCTTGCCAATAAACTGTGCGGTCAGCAGTCACATTCAACCTTTTTGTAGCTATGTTTGCTCTTCAAATATGCAATACCAGCAAAAGTACGTTCGGCTGCATATATCGTAGAAAACGGCAACAAAATGTTTTCATCCATCTTATGGAGAAGGGGAAACATAAGTCAGCTCCGCCGCAATACAACTGTTATGCGGTGAAGCGTATCCGACGTCAGAATGGATCGGTCTTCGGGGACTTTGTGTGCCTCCAATAAACGCGGTATTTTTTCGAGGATGACTTTCGCGGAACCCATAAAATGGCTTCGCAGACCCCCTGCGGTCCGCGGACCCCATTTGAGAATCCCTCGTGTAAATATGTGCATTTGTAAAGAAGGGTCTACTCTGAGAACAACGAGCAATCACAGTCAACGCCTCAAAATATCAGCAGGGAACTGTACACTGGTGGAGAGAGACACAAATAAATGTTTTAGTGAAAGGCTGAAGATGTTAGCCTGGCTATTCGCCTGATATCCTCCTCCAGGTGCTGGGTGATGATTATGATGTACACATTAACGCACACACACACACGCCCATATATATATATATATATATATATATATATATATATATATATATATATATATATATATATATATATCCTGCACTGTTTATAAAGTTTTGTTCAGGCTCATGGCCCGCAAGAAATCAGCAGCGCTTTCGTGGCGCGAACGCACGGGTACTCCTTTGCCATGGGAATTTAGTAATAAAGCATTGAGACATCGCACCATCTAGAGAACGTGCACATGATTTGTCCAAGGAATCAGATTTCTTTTTAGAATCATCGACAGAAACCTATTCTAGAGTACCCTTGCGGCCAGCTTGAAACATCACCTGACGACAATTGCTCAGTGATTCAGCTTCGTATGAGTCAAAATTTCTTAAATTTAAGAAACTACAATGTCACATTGATAGATGCTTCGTGCGTTATCAGAAGGTGTATAATACGAGGCGTTAAGTTGATATACCGGAAAATTTAACGTTACGTAAAGAAATGGAAGAGACACGGAAAGAACATTTTTATTGTGCGAACTAAATATTTTCAGCATCACTGCATGACTCCGGTGAATTTCTGAAACGGAAGCACACAGCGAGATGACGTAGTTTAATTTCATCAACCAGTAAAACATTCGACGCATGTGTTTAAGGTTATTGCGCTGACTCCAGGGAACAGGCAGATATTTTCTTAAACGCCAGTGCATGAGAAACAACTACGTATTTCTGAAAAAAAAAGCACATCATTACCGTGAACCGTATATATTCATAAACTAAGCATACCTAGACATACGAAGGTCGCAAAATTCTGTATGTTAGGCTTCTCGTTTGCGAGAGCATGAAGACTGGGACACGGGATTGTTTTTGGACAAGGTCTATGAGCTGCAGATATACAGGACGTTTAGTAAGTGCCTCTCCGTCGGTTTCAAGCTGTCTGCACATCGTTACACTGCACCGGAGAATGGGACAAGTAACACAACAGGCACTGATTAACTGTTCCTGTTATGGCATGCATGCATCTCGTGCTAATCTGTTGGATTCCAGAGCAAAGCGCTTCAGCTTTTATCGTGCAAATAGCCCAATGATCGTCAGAGTTGTAGCTTTCTGCAGTTGATGAAATTCAAATGTTCATTTCTTCGTAAAAACATCGCTTGACACATTGCTCAGTGCAGCATGATGCCTACCTGGACAGGTCTTTGTCCATGGATCGCACACATATAGTTTGTTTTTCCATACTCGGCATGCCGTATAAAACATGTAGGGACGAAAAAATCCGTAAATGTCGGGATAATATTCAAGCCAGTATTGGTAACATGGATTTCCGCGGAGCCAATCACTGCAAGTAATCTTTTTCCTTGGATGTAAGGGCCGCCAAACTGCGAGGAGAATGCAAAGCAAATATTTTATTTCTTTTGACATCGCATTTAACTATTTGAAGTGGTAAATCTACTGGTGAACTTGGTAGATCAAGAGCCAATTCAGTCAAAAAAATTATAAAGATATTTTGATTGGGTAGAAAAAATGCACATTCTAGAGATTCGTACTCTACACTATGAACAGTCTTTCTGGAGAAGAGAGGACATTTAGGTAAGTCTGATGATTTATCTCACGTTGATATTTCTGAGGACCTATTTGGTTCAAACTGAACTTTGCTTTTACCGAAACATATTGTTGTTTAAAAATTTAAATGCAGTACGTTCACAAAACAATTTAACAAAACATGCCACGCAGCCGCGTGTTATGAGCTTGATATAACAGAATTTATGTTTGATTTATTTCTGACGTCTAATAATAATTGTTGCTCAAATTTAACGAGCCGAAATGATTATGAGGATTATGATTATGAGGCACGCGAGGACTGTCGATTGATTTTGACCACCTGGGGCTCTTTAATGTCCACTTCATTCCAAGCACTCTGGTGTTTGTATTTCGCACCCATCGCTGTGGCCTGGAATCGAACCCGCGCCCTGGAGCTTAGCAGCACGACATTTTAGCTGAGCAACCATTGCGGGTTTCTGAATATAAGTCATGGCCAGTCAACGCGCATTTTATGTTATAATCATACAAACGACAAATACCCGTAGAAAACAACGTTCAATTACATTAGTTCTCCTATTTCGCTGACAGGAAGTCTTGTGGCTACTTTAAGCTCCCTTGGCATGTAGTGTACCAATAATGCTATGCCAGAATAATACGAAGTACCGGCTATACCATTGATACTTTCCAAAACGTTAATTAAAATTTCACTATATGGTCTTGCTGAATGTTACGCAGTCACGTTCTATACCAAAAGACTTTCTTTAAGCAACTTGACCTGTAAACTGTCTTTGTGGTGAGCGGTCTGTAATGGCCACCAACTTCGTGAAACGCTCGTCGACAGCTGATATCGTAAAATCACAGAAAGCTTACGTGTGCACTGAGTAACCGTAGCCGTAAAGCTTTTTTTTTGCGTAGCATGTGTACGTTTCTACCTGTGTGTTTCACGATACGACGCAAATACTATTTTGGGGCTGTTATACATGAAGCTAAGGCGTTCATACTTATATGACATATGACACACGAAATGTGAATTGTGCATTTTCACCCCCCCTCCCGTCGCGCTTACAGCCATATAGGGCTAGCAGTGTAAATAAATAAATAAATAACAACGCAGGTTATGTTCCTTTGAATCTGTTGCATATTCACTGTAGACTAAAAATTCATCAAAAGAAAATATTTGATAATAAACACTAATATACAGTAACGTACACAACAAATCCCT
Organism: Rhipicephalus sanguineus; assembly: GCF_013339695.2. Classification (NCBI taxonomy): domain Eukaryota; kingdom Metazoa; phylum Arthropoda; class Arachnida; order Ixodida; family Ixodidae; genus Rhipicephalus; species Rhipicephalus sanguineus. The sequence goes on from NW_023614436.1 coordinate 32,097, forward strand.
CGACTTGACGACATTTTTTCAGGAAGTGTGTATAAATATCAACAAAAATATAGCGGTAATTGAATGTTTACATAACTGAATTATATCGTGTTTTGAAGAATATTGCAATAGAGGTTCATAACAAGTAAATATCTTAAAAAACCTGAGGTACGCTTGAGCTTCGCCTTCAAGAGCAGAACGCGATAGTGTAATCGGGCCCCATGCGCATCGTCTTCTCAATTACTAGACTAACTTCGGTTCCCGGTGCATGCCTCAATCGAGCTGTAAGGAAACGAACGACTGTGCACACTGGTGTACTGACTTCTTTCTTGTGTCCGTGTTTGCACGCCCTGTCTTTTTAGAATGAATACTTACCAACTAGCTCAGCTCTCTGTTATTCTGTGCACACAACATTGGCCGTTTCAAATTATCCTAGAATTCCTATTGCAAGTACAGTAGTTGAGTGCTCACTACGCTATAATTTTTTTCTTTTGCGAATCAGCGAAAGGCCCACTACGCGTCCGTAAGGCAACACGCGAACCTACGCAGCTGCTCACTTTGTTGATGCTTTTACACCTGACGACGATTACATATATGTCGGAGCCGTTTCAAGAAATAGCGTGGCTCTGTGGTAGAGCGCCTGTTTGCCACGCAGATGGTCTGTGTCGGATTGTCACTCGAACCCAGATATTTTTGTTGTTTATTTTATTTGCATCTTCCTCGATTATTGATATAGCGCATTTTTTTCCGTAGCAGGTTAAAAAAATAGCGTAGCTATGTGGTAGAACACCTTCTAACCACGCAGACGGCCTGGGTTCGATTCTCAATCCAAACATTTTGATTATTTATTTCATGCATGTTTCTCGACTTTTCGGTCACGGAGAAGATGATATTTCGCTCGCAAACAACGACACCGACACCGGAATTTCTGTGAAACGAGCTCTTTACCGCTGTCGCGTTAAAATTTTCTTAGCTTGTACTGGAAGCACAATGCTAAAGAGACAGCGGAGCTGATGGGACACTTAGGTAGTCCTGGAGGTTGTCCTTATATTTCGCAAATTTCTCTTCCTTTATTTTCTATCTTCTCTCTCTTTCTTGTGTCTGTCTCTTTTGTCTATGTTTATTTCTATTTCTTCCTTTCTCTCTTTGTCAATTTCTCTCTCTTTCTTGATGTTTCTATCTTTCTTTCACTATCTTCCCTTTTCTTTCGCTCTCTGTATTTATCGCTTCCTGTTTTGCTCTTTCTCTCACTCTCTCTTCCTTTCTTTCTTTCTCTTTCTTTGATTCTCTCTCTTTCTTTCCTTCTTTTTCTTTCTGTCTTTCGTTCTCTCTATTTCTCTCTTTCTCTTCCTTTGTAAGGTATGCTTTACTCTCTTCCTCCTCCTCCTCTCTCCTCCTCAACCTCACATCTGTCCTCTTTACCCTCACTTCCCTTTCCCACTTCTTTGCTATACTATACCATGTAATCTAATGACATGCTCTGATAGCGTGCCTGGATAGCCGAGTGGTTAAGGCGCTCGCATTCGGATAGTGGGTACGCGGGTTCCAATCACGTCACGCGAAGAGAAATTTCCCCCAAAATATTCCTATATCTTTATTTTTAGTTCCCTTTCTTTTTATCTCTCTCTTTCTTTCTCGCTCTCTTTACTCGTTGTCTCGCCCAGCAAAGTTATTGCATCCACGTGTACCAGACATGTGGTGCACGTGTATGTGGGAGCGAAGCAGTAGATGAAGCAGAGCGCGAAGAGAGCACGCGGCGCGAGGTGCTCCTCGGCGGTTTTCTGTTGACGACGGAGAAATAACGGCGAGGTTAAACAGCTTCTATGTTAAAAATCATAAACGACTTGAAATTCACTTTCAGGAACACAGTACTCACGTGGTGGACAGGCCCTTGCACACTTGAACTTGTCGTCGAACTTGTTTATGTTGTCCGAGCACACTTTATTTTCGTAGCAACCATTTAATTCTTCAATGAAACTCCACTTGTATTCTAATGTAGTGCAGTTTTTTTTCGTAGGTGGTTTTAGACAAGCCTTATTTCTTTCATACTTGTTTGCTGGAGCCAACATTCGTCGTTTGCACACACACATGAAAAAAACAAACATTTTTCGCACTGAAACTATCAACTACGTTGTGTACATATTTCAGGAATTAAGGGCAGAATTTATGAAAACACAAACGTAACTTTTCGTTACAATTAAAAGAAGCAGCTGTTATATTCACATATCTATAAAGACTACTTTGGCCTTTACCAATAAAAACGCACGAAGAAAACACACCTGCTGGCAAAAAGCTCTGCTTTCAATGTAAAAATTTTCACAAATTGTTTACGACGCATGCCTACTAGGTTTTTCAAAAGTACGTTAGCATTGTTTTTTTTTGCACCAATAGAAACTTATTTTCTACTATTGATCTTGCTGACACAAATATATATACATAAGCGCTTGGAATAGTGTGATTTACACCACTTGCTGTGGATGTTAAGAAGCACACTCAAGTTGTCAGATTGGCTAAATATTGCGAATCAATCCTTTACAAAAGGCAAACTGAAATAATTTTAGTCTTTTGGCTCAGGTAACAAAAATGACTGATATGCAAGATTCTTCCCTATTTTGTATAAGCCTTTTTAATTTTTGTTTGAAATGCAACAAAACACGTATTTCTTATCTATTTTTTTTCTAATTTTAAGCTTAAACTAATAACTGATTTAGTCTGAGTGCAACGCTACCAAGGCCCTATGCTGTTTATGGGTTCTATATAGTAGAAGCAACGCAATTCAATGAAAGCTGGAGGCATACATTATCCCACTTACTTGTTCCCTGGCTGGGCGAAAGCAGTTGAATACATAAAACTACTAACACTTGACAAAACGTACTCATCTTATCACGCTCCACCGTATCTCAGGGCTGCAATGTTTTCGCCTTGAAACTCAAGCGGGGCTGTCGTTTTCCAAAACATTCGGCAAGGATTGCGCAAAGGGCGTGTATAGAAAACATGTTTAATCTTAACATCTCTACGAGTTATTTTCCTCGTTCGCAATCTTCGAGAAAAGCACCACCAACGCGCATATTATCTCTTCGAGGCATTGTGCTGTCTTCTCTGATATAGCACATATTGTCTAGTGCAGGTCTCACACGTACTGCACTTTGCGGTTTGTAGATGCCCGCTTGGCATGCTCCGCTTCCACACGTACTGCAGCAAAATCGTGGTGTGTGCCGTGAAAACAAGTTTAGGTTTTCTCGAAAAAAAAAAGAGTTGCATAATTTTTAAAAACTTACTGACAAGGTGCAGCGCTAATTAGACGACGGCAGAACAAAGAGGTTAAAAATTAGCGTTGTGTTGTGGTTTTCTTTCCTCCGTTCAGTTCGTCAGTGATGAATCACCACCAACTCACCCGAGATTCTCTTCTGCAGCAAGATGTATGCGTGGTACCATACTTGAATGTTGCTGGCGAACCTAACTGGAACGCTTGTTTTTTTATTTTGTGGTAATGTCGGTTTCGCTGAATGACGCCCTGTATTTGGCGAACGTTTCATACGAGGAGATTCACATTTATTCAGCTTCTATTAGTAAATGGGTTTAGTGGGACATTTAAAACGCTGAAAGAAAGTGCCTTTTTTGCAGCAAAGATATGTAAGATTACGGCCGCTCGATAACTTTTTTTTTATCAAGCGGCCGTGGTATGATGCTCTGTAGAAGAACTGATAGCTGGGCCAGTTAATGATGATACTTGAACATGTTTAACTTAGAGCAACGACGACGAGGACACAAGAGAAGATAAAATATTCAGTTGCGAGTCAGCTCTGTGGTTTGTCTCCTCTTCTCTTATGTCCTCCTCGTCGTTGCGCTAAGTTAAACATGTTCAAGTATGATGCTCTGAATCCGCCCTTTCTTCGCGTGCTAGACATCGACAGGAAGCGATTACACGAACTGAAAAGGCTACCTCCATTGAAATTATGCGTGCATTATTAAGTAATTTTACTCAGTTGTATCACATGATTGGTTAATTAGAAAATAAAAGCTTAATTAGAAAATAAAAGTGTTAACTTTGGCTTAGTGTAATTGACATTTCCTTCCCAGAAATTACACATGGGGTTCAAGATATGATCCTAAAATCAGGAATCTTAGGATGCACGTCCAACGCGATCCCCGTATCGAACGCACATAAAGCGCGTTTCGTCTGTGGATAAGTCCTTGAACACTTTCTAAAATCAACGTTTTAGTGTTATTAGAGAGTTTAAAAATTGGGGACCCAAGACGCTGGGCCCCCAAGCTGCGTTGGGCAGCCTGCTCTTGCGTTCGGATGATCTGCGGAGTTTGAGAATAAGGCCAACGCAGGCTGCGTTAGGACAAGCGCACGGAGCGCCACGCGTGACGAAATTTAAAATCATGCGAGACGCGGGCCATGCTGCGCCGTGGCCCGCGCTACGTCTGTGTCTTCTCCCAGGTGACTCAAAACGCTTTGGAGACCCACGCTAGTTTTCAATGTTTGCGTCTTGGGTCAACGCGAGCGCAAGAGCCCAAGAGTGGCTTGGGTTCTGCGCATGCGCCCTGGCGCCTCGCAAGCTTCTTGGGTCCCCAAGCTCCTTGGGGTCCCAATTCTCACTCTCTAATTTGTGATATGTATACAGAATGTACGAAATATCACGCAGCACGATTTAAAAAAAGAGGACCATCGTTACGTGAAGCACATCCAGGCCATATTGTTCCCAGTACACTGCAGTAGCCACTACTAATTTTTTCGTTATGGAAGTTCAGGTAATTAGTCCTAATTATGTTTCTAGCTCGACCAATACCTATCTAATCATTAAAATGTCAATGACGCATATGTAAGTGTCTTAAAATGACACCTAACTGCGCTATTTTTAACAACGTACTATTGCATACTCACTTTTCTTGGCTAATAAAGAAAGCCTGCGAAATCTAAAAAATGACACGACTAGACTGCAGCGCGCATCAGCAAGCAGCGCCCTCAAATAGGATCCCTGTGAAGTAGCAAGTGAAGACTATACGCTCACACGTTTTTCACGTGGGAGCGTAGTCACGTGTTACTTTTCATATTTCGCGTGCTTTCGTTATCAGCCGGATAAAACGAGCACGCAATAACTATGTTGCTGATAATAGCGCAGTTAGATACCATTTGAGGATGCCTACATATGCCTCATTGATATTTTTATGATAGATGAGTATTTGTCGAGTTAAAAACATGATTAGAACTAATTAACTAAACATCACTAACGAAGGAATTAGTAATGGCTCCTACAATATACTGGAAACAATATGCACTAGGTGTGCTTCGCGTAACGACGTTCGCCTTTATTTAAATCGTGCTGCGTGATATTTGTGACGCCCTGCATACTGTTTTTACTTGTTTTCTATGTTTTTTTTTTATGTACAAGTCACACGTACAATAAAACTTCCCCTTTTGTAGACATTCGAGCATCCTGCATGAGAACAGAGCGGGGGCTATTCGCACGACTGGTCTTTACAGTGACCTTGTACGTACTGTGGAGGCGGCGCTGTTTGGTGGGAGCGCACCGCAAGCCTAATAAAGGCGCCTACCCTGTACTTCAGAAAGTTCGCCTCATTGTGTGAAATTATCTCGATGAGCAGCTGTAAAAACACGGAGAAGAGGCTTTCCTTCGACGATGGCACACACGTTTCTTTAAAGTAAGGAAGGGACAGCTGGAGTTCCAGTATTCCCGCGCTAACAGACCTCCCACTCTACATGAATGTATACATGACAGCCTTGAATATGTGAACATTTTGATCCAGCTTATTGTTTCTTTAATTTGTGCACTTATGGATATACAAAGGTAAATCAGTGTTTTAGTTTTCATCCGGGAAATGGATATGATGTTTTTATTCGTTTTCTTTGTTTATGTGCCATGTAGAAGAAAATTTCTCCTTTTGAAATGCCCAAGGACTACTTCCTTAGTGCTGTGATTCACATAGCTGGTTTTTATTAGGGACAACTTAGCTCCCGTATTGGAGTATATATCACTCTAAATCGTCGAACATTTTTCTAAACACACAGAAAAACACTAAGAGGAAGCTATAGTTCGACGATTGCACATGCCTTTCTCTAAAGTAAGCAAGGGGCAGCTGGACTGTAAAGTGGTTAAGTACTAACAGAGCTCCCACAGATGTATATGTGTATGCTCAGCAATCTTCAATATGAACATTTTGATCCGGTTTATTGTTTGCTTAATTTGCATGCTAATGAATATATAAAGATAAATCACTGCATTAGTGTTGATCTGTAAAACGTACATACTGTCTTTGCTTCTTTTTTTTCGTTTGCTTGTTTTCTGTTTGTTGATTTGTTTGCTTGTTTGTTTGTTTGTGTACAAGCTACGTGTACAATAAAACTTCCCCTTTCTTATGTCCTCCTACTCTAGTATGTGTGCATACTTGACAGTCTTATATAAGTGGGCGGTTTGTTGCAGCTAATTAGGGCGAAAGACTGGGATGCCTCATCAAAACTCCAAAATTTACCGTTGGCTTCGGCAGCGTCAGAGTCCCGCAGCATCGGCGTCAGCACGAGTCATGCCAGAAATCATCACGTGATGACGTCACAACGAATTGCCTAAATTTGTGACGTTAACACGACAACACTACGACGCCTCATAACGCGACGTCGCGCGATGGCGTGATCACATCACATCGTCGCTTGGTCGAAGGTGGGCCGATCCCTGAGGCAGTGTAAAACTAGGTGACATGCAGAAAGCATGCAACGTCTCCGCTTTTTGGAGGCAGTGGAAAACCACGTTAGGTGCAGACAAAGGTCGAAAAAAAGTTGAACTCACTCAGACCCACTCAAGAAATACACTCCAAGAACAATCCGAATATTCGGGGAGTATTTCTGCCACACAAAAATAACCGTCATCCACCTCGTGTATTTTCCTCGCGTTATCACCGCGGTCCCGGCACTTCCCGGTCACGAACGGCTCGCGCGTTATCAGCGTGACATAGCATTGTTGATAGGAAATTCACGAGAGCCGGGTTTGCAAGAAAGGAGATGCGAGCAAGCCAGATGACGATTATTGTTTTTTGGGAGAAATACTCCCCAAATACTCGATTTTTTTCTTAGAGTATATATTTTACGCTTACGGCTCACTCGGACTCACACTCACCAACATTTTCCTCAACCGGACTCACTCGGACTCAATCTCACTAATATTTTAGCAGCGGAGCTGCTTATTCTCGGCTAGGATGGGCGAGAGAACTACACTCTTAAAAAAAATGGACACCGGAAAGTTGATACAGCTTTTAATAATACACACACGTTCACTAGGCAGATACATAGTACACACAATGAATTCAATACATACACAATTCATTCGCATGTATAAAACCATTCACTACAGACGCATACGTACAGACGCTTACACATACCCCTCTATGAAGCGCTGGCCCTTATATAGTCGCTGAATTACAGTGGACCATGGTGGCACAAAGGTGCGCCATTTTTATTCAACTCTTTACGATTCCATGGCTGCGTCACAATATACGCCGACATTATCAAATAGTAGCTGTGGCTTAGCCAAGCGCACCAGTTAATCTAAAGCCGCATAATAATGAACGATATAATTATATAGTTGAATAAGTTAGTGCGAAAACGACCACATTGAGAGCCGTCCATACCATTCCGATGACATTTTGAAGTAGCGCCATCTTCCGACAGCGGCCACAGCTGAAATTTCTCTCTCTGATATTTCTTTATTTTCAATAGTTACTGTGGGAGGGCGCAAGATCAGCAACATGCCGTTCAGACTCCGTCGCCTTGACCCGCCATGGTGTACTCGTGGCTAAGGTGCTCGACTCCTCCTCCGTCGCCTTCGTCGCGTCGATTTCGTTGAGTCGTTTGGCGTTGACATTGGCTCACATTCTATTTATGCGTTGACCACAAGTATGACGATGGGCCATGGATTCGTTCAACTGCTAGCCCTTCAGTGACAATGCTTCTGATACGGTACGGCCGTCTCATTTGTGTATATGTACATTACAACGCGGGTCGTGCGAAGAAACAAGACAAGATGGCCTCGCACCGGACGGTGGTCTTTCGAGAGCGATGTCAGTGGCTCTTGGCGCCGCGGCAGCTCGATTACTTGAGTAGAGAAACTGGCGCTACACCGCGCGAATTATGGAAAAGAACGCTACCCACACTACGTGTTCTGTAATATTTCAGTACGCTGTACCTTCATGCTGCTCTGCTACTGTGGCTGTGTTCCAATTCTGGACAGCATCGTAGACAGTCTACGCTGACAGCTTAGAAGACAGCATCGAGGTCATGTTGTCCGACAAATGGAACGCGTCTAGAAGACGTCTACGCGACGTGACGCCACCTCGCATCGAGAAGAGAAAGCTAAGAAAAACAAACGTAAATGTTCTTTCTTTAGCCTCTTTCGTGTTCAAACCTATGAAAAAATTAACGTAGCTTACATTGAGCGCCTGGAAACGCGCCTACTGGTGCACTGACGACCATACCGGCGAGATCCGAGCTACGTGAGCATTGCGCTGAGCCGCCATCTTGTTTGGACAGCAAAGTAGCCTGCATCGTTTTTGTCTTTCTCGAAGCTGTCTATTTTGCCGGCTACGTGAGAATTGGAATGGGACTTAAGATGGCCGCTGTCCACATAGCTGTCTATTTAGCCGTCTACGGTGAGTATTGGAACACACCGTGTTACGTCACGGTATTCGCCTGGCGTGTGAAATTGCGGTCATTGTGCCACAACTGTGTAGTTGACGTTGTGGCGGTGGTTAGTCTTGCGCTGGATTTGGAATACTCTTTTCACAAAGGTGAGTGACAGTGTTAGTGACTACCTACTGTGCACAGCTGTCATTAGAAGCGCATTTTGTGTTGAGTTTCGCACGCCAAAGCAAAATCCTGAGACCGAGAGATACATACTGCACGCGTGTATAAGTCCGTCCTAATTCTCAGTGATGGCATGCGTATTCCAAAACGCATGTGATTGAGAATTTTGGCTTAATTGACAGAAGTCATTGACTTATTTTTCAGATATGTTCAATTATGATGCAGGTTAACGTTAAAATGCGGCCACGGCGGCCACATTTCAACGGGGGCGAAAGGCAAAGAACACCCATGTGCTTATGGTCGGGTGCACGTTAAAGAACCCCAGTTGATTGAAATTAATCCGTAGTCCCACACTACGGCGTGCCTCATAATCACATGGTGGTTTCGAGACGTCAAACTCCAGCAATTATAAGTTATCGTACTTTCACGCATGCGCTGTCCAGTGGTATCACGTTTGCTAAAATGTTGTAAAAATTAACTTTCATGCTTCTTTATATTGCTTATTGTATTGATAAGTGCTGTGTAAAACTAAAAACGCAGCTCTTGCCAAGTATGTTAACGCCGAAGAAAATTGAATTATTGGTGTACAGTCTAAGGTGTTCATTAAACAAGACTGTTTTGTGAGCGGGACTTACTGTATTTATGACAAGCAGATCGTGCGCAACGTATACAAACAACACGAGACACACGAAAGTATGCGGCGCATCGCGCACACGCCGAGCCTATAAAAAAGGGAAAAAAACGCCACACACGTTACTCAACACATCGAACAAAAACAATGAACGTCACTCGTGTGTGCTCGCATCAGTCCTAGGTACAAGTAATTGCACGCGACTGGCCGAGATCGGTAGCACTGGATAATCTGGTCTGAGACTGCCGAGCGAGCGCGAAAAAGCGTCCGCTCTCCGCGCACGGAATCACGATGTAACTCGGCGTGGGCATGCGCGCGCGCGCAAGTCAACGTGGTCGAGGAGAAAACGTTTCTCCCTTGGCGCTTGCCGCAAGAGGGCGCGACGAGTAAATCGTCCGCAAAGGAGAAAGTCGCTGCTCCGAAGGAGGAACGGAGCCCGTTGCTCCATTCTCGCTCCTTTTTTTTTTTAGAGTGTAGGATGGGCGAGAGAACGAGCACAGAGAGAGGAGAAAAGAGAGAGAAAGAAATAAAGGGATAGAACTAAGGAGAACGAGATAGAGAGAGATTTGGAAGACAGAGAAAAAAAAAAGCCTAAAAGACAGGGAAAAAAATAGATAGAGAGTGATAGAAAGAGATAGAATGAGGAAGCGACAAATAGAGACGGAGAGAAAGAAGGAAAAACAAGAAAAGGGTAACGTTACGTAAGAACACGTAGCGCTAGTCTCGTGACACGTTCCTTCCAAAATCACGTGACACTAGTAAAGTGACAAGTTACCTCGAAAATCACGTAACACTAGTGTAGTTACATGTTCCTACCAGAAAATTACGTACCGCTAGTCCCGTGACGTGTTCCCGCCAAACCCATGTCGTTTAACTGGGGCAGGGACACGGGCTTGGGAATGCAACTTCTTCGGGAGTTCGAACACTATCTCCGCTGTTGGTTCGTGCCTTGCCCTAATAGTGGACGCTGAGCCAATATTTTTCTCAACGGGGCTCACTCGGACTCAAGCTCACGAAAATATTACACAACCAGACTCACTTCTCCGACTCACAGCCCTATGTGAGCCTGTGAGTATATGTGTTTCTACTCATGAGTGAGGTCGCCCACCTATGGGTGCAGAAAGCTTTCAGATGGTGACAGCGAAGGATCAATGAATCGGATGAGAAGACGAGGATGTCTTTTGCCTGCGAGGAGTCTCAGCTGAATGCATAAGAGACTTTGTGAGTTTTTGCTTCCTTAATATGTTTGCTTAATTATATACACTGATAAATCAGTGTTCGTTAAATCTCTGAAACATATACACTGTTTCTGCTTCTTTTGATTCTTGCTTTTGTTGTTTATGAGAAGTACATGCAGAAAAAAAACTTCCACTCTTGAATTTTCAGAACGGGAAACCTGCATGGTTTAGAATTATCGTCTTCCTGTGACGCTCACTAAGTTATTAACCCATTGAGGCCTTGACATTGACCGCATATCTACTGTTTATCAGAAGCATTTCGCGTTACGCGCTTTAAAAAGGGACGCAGTTAAGGTGCTTTTCTACCATGCAAGAAAAATCACCATCTATCTCACGTACTTTCCCCGCATTATTGCCGCGTGCCTGCTACTTGCTGGTGGCGGACAGCGTGAGCGCTATCAACGTGGTGCTGCATTCTCGATAGGAAGTTACAGAGCTCAGAGTTTTCGAGAAAGCAAAAGTTAGGAAGCTAGATGACGATTACTACTGTGCGGCAGAACGGCACCTCAGATACGCCCTTTTGCTTTAAAGCGTAGCAGCATACGGGTACCATCCTGCACTCTAATAAAAAAAAAGAGTATGTGTGACTATTTCGGATAGTCCTGACTTGCCACGTATAGGACTCTCTTTAAAGAGGCACGTTAACTCTCTAGTAGTTCACACGATTCCCCGAAGAGAGTATAGTGATCTCCAAATAGAGTTGACCTGACTCCCTAAAGAGAGTCATATACGTGGCAAGTCAGGACTCTCCCAAAGGAGTAAAAAACACCTTTTTTTTTTTTTTCTTGGAGTCTGGGGTGCGCCGGGCAAGAAACGGGGAACAGCTTGCCAACCTCAGACGCGGGATTATTTGACAGATAATTTGAGTTAATCTATTTTGCATGAAAGGGAGTATTCTCGGATGCGAGGCTCAAAAATTACAAACCACGAAAGCTGCTAAAAAATTCATGTTGGTCACGATTATTACGCAAGAAAGTACGGTATAGTGCAGAACAAGACGAATGCAGGAAAGTGAGCAGTATCACCACTGTCATGTTTGCTTTCACTCCCTCGTCTAGGTTTTTGCTGCTGCCGCAGTGGTAAGCATGAAAGCTTGGTAACAGTCAATGTATGTGTCACTGCATCAGCGCAAGTTGGCCGCCTCACATTCATGCAGCGCTGAATTACAATCGCCAACTTCGACATCTTCGTCACCACAACTTTCAGTCCGCTGTGGTGTCATTTTTAAAAGCATTAAACTTACTTACCGTGGGCGTCGTAGTATATCAACGTGACTGAATTCGAGATGAACTTGGTGTAGAGGTTGCAAGAAAACATCTTGCAATATTTTAGTCGTTCGCGGTGCCTAACGGTTTATTGCATATAAATAAAAGCTTATTTAATCGATTGTTCGTAACAACTTGTTTTTTCGTTATTTTCCTGCTCCTACACCTAACTTCTAAATAACGTTGACATTAAGTGCTTGCTCTTCATCGCACATTTCCTTCGCGCCGTGAAAACGGTTACCAGCGCTATGTTTGTACTGTTGTGCAAACATCTATGCGACAAATTTACACCAGCATTTTAAACACTGAGATGATGATGATGATGATGATAATGATGTTGTAGGTTGCCGGCGGATCTATCCTCGTGTAAACTGCGAGAGTAAGGCATGCTGCATTCATATTTCTTCGCAGACAGACGCTAACAAAAAGAAGTCTCTATGTCAACTACATTGCTAAAAACGTAATATTACGGTCAAATTTTATTGATGACAGAGTTTATACGGGGACGAAGTGTGCTCACACTAGTACACTTAAGATATTCTTCAATGAGCACCGCTTATTGGTTTTGATGAATCTTATTATATTGTCAATGTAATGTTCATTGAGGCACACAAATTTCTGCGGAAATATGCAGCCGTTCACATTGGCACTTGCTCTGGAAAACTCTCGTCAACGCTATCTTTACACTCTTCTACAGGCATATACGCCAAATGTTTACACCACACTTTTAGACAGTAAGAGGTAGGCATGCTGTACTAACATTTTTGATACAGGCGCAGTCTTACAAAAACAAGTCTGCATGACCACTGCGTTTCTAATGTCATCAATAGCAGAGTATATGAGAGACTGAGTGTGCTCACGACCCTCCTCTTAACGTGTTTTTCAATGAGTCACATTTTACGGCTTTTTGTCAACATGTTTATATTGTCGATACAGTGTGTACTAAGACGCTCGACTCTCCGAAGAAAGACGCAACCGTTCGTTTTGGCACTTGCACTAGCAAAACAAAAAATTTTTAAAAAAAGTTGTCGACTACGCAGAATAACACATTGTTTTATTCAGTGTTGATCATGATATGGTGGCGCATTTACATAGCACCGGCTTCTCCTTTTTACAGATAGTAGGATTACCGAAAATCACAGCCATCGAAAAATCTACAAAACATTGATACTTGAGACAGCTTGTCAGTCAAGGCATACCATTTCATATAAGCACGAAGTGCATTCACTAGTGACACAAAGACGACACAAAATACAGTCCAGGTACTAGACTCACACACTTACTAATGTACTTCTATGTGAACTCACTAGAACACACATAAAAGACAGTCACAAGGATACCAATGCGTTAACAAATAACGCTATACATAAAGTGCAGTCACATAACACAAAAAATGACACAAAGTATAGGTACAACGATATACATTGAGTTTACGCATAAAGCGGCACATAGCCTTACATGGTTAGATCAAAGTATATACACAAAATTAACCTTCGCTATGCATACTAAACGCTTATTTCAATAATTTCCGAGAACACCACTCGTTTTTGGAAATTTGCTTAGAGAATGTAGTGCATGGATTTGTAAGACATGTGTTAGGCATGAACATGGGTTTTCTTGCGAATGAAAGGCCTACGGTCCAGTTCCATTGAATTGCGTAGTAACTGTTCTCTTCGTTCGTGCTACCGTGGTCATTCTAAATAAAGGTGTATGTCCTCATGCACGTAACCGCAAGCGAATTCTGTACTTTCTGCTGGTGAAATTTTGTTCAGAAAGTGATTTTTGCAAGTGGTACGTATTTGCAGGCAGTGAACCAGCGTTTCAAAGGCACAGTTTGTATTCAGTGGTAAAGGTATTTTTGCTTCAAGTGAACCAACAATGGAAAACAAGTGTGAAGGTCTTGACTTTGAATCAAACCATGTCGCTCTGCTACCGCAGGTAGATATCTGTGTTAGTGTGTCGTAAGTCACCTTGTATTACGGGTTGCTCCGATACGATATTTGTACTGTGTGCTTGTGCGGCTTCTTTATCCGCTGCAGCATTTCCAGGGACATTGCGGTTTTTAGTGGCATATATTTTGTAATGCGATCTCTAGTACGTCACCATGAATATATATGTGACGTTTTTTCGAAGGCGAATCAAGTAAAACAGAGACACGAAGCAATTACTTGTAAACAATTTGATCCACAGAAGGATTATTGTTTGAGTTCCAATTTTTATTGTTAAGAAGAAGCGACTGAGATCAGCAGCGTCGAGGAGTGCGCTTCAGGGCTGAAAAAAAAAGCGGCACACTATTTTAACTTCCCTTGCCCAAATTTTACTCCGACTTTTTCTTTGACCTGTATGTGTGTCATTCAGAAAGGATTATTGATAAAGAAAATTTTAACGCTGCCTAATGCCAAAGGAGCGCGGTAACATTTTTGTCAGTTTAATTGAAAGTACAGAACCTCTTCGCTTTCCGCAGAACAAATGTCTTCGCTCGTTGCTAAAAGCAAATAAGACAAAAAAAATCGTGATCACCGAATATGCTTGCAATTACTGGCTTCACGGGGAAATAATTTTTTTTTGTTTGATGATATTATCCAGATGGCTGCTGTATCATGTAACATCGTGGAAACAATACTTTGCTCTAGATTATCTCCCTCACGTCGCACTCTGTGCTATGTCACCGCCACGGCAAAAGTATCAAAAATGTAAACGGTGGTAGTGAGAAGCGATTGTTTTTTGTTTATCCTTTAAACGGTGCCTGCATCACCAGTGAGGCATTACAGCAGATGCTGTTACATTTCCAGTACATGCAAAAGCTTATAGATACTATTTCACGCCCAAAGAGTGAGAAGGAGCATCTCGCACTCACAGATTCTGACATTCAAGACACAAGTATTTGAAGAAAGTTCTCTAAAAAAAAGGGTGCTAAGCTTAGAACCTACAAACAATTTCTAGAACTCGAAATATGTTGATGTAAGTGATAGGCGCCAAAGGAAAAAAAAGCAATTTTGTGGGTTGCGCTCACCGAATGCGTTCTCCTCTCTTTAGTCGCAAATATGAGGCACTTCGTGGGTTATGCTTATGCTTGCAGTATAATTATTTTATTATCGCGTGAGTACGTCGCTTGTAGACTGGAAAACGTTTCACACATGACATCCGCTTTCGAAAGAGCGTTATTTCGTCTCATACTCTGCTGTGTTCAAGCGGTCGTATCACGTATCTGAACATACGAAATGTACCCAATTACAAGGGAACTGCATTATGGCAACTTCCTTCAATTTGGAATTGAGGTGCGTGAATTCTTATTTAAGTTGAAAAGACAGAATTTTCAATGAACCTGCGAGTGACTTTACACTCAAGTTCACGCAGTGGCGCACTTGTTCTCGCAGTAAAACACAAAATCGAGAAATATATCATATTTTTTAAAGTCGAACCTAAACTGCAATGTACAATGGGCTCATTTCTTGAATGACGTAACTGACTTGGTGGTAGTCAGAAGGCTGCTGGGCTAATCATTGAAATACTATGCAGAATTAAGAGCATAACCTCGCAGTCCTCTTTCACCACTGATAGTTTACTTTAGCCTCAAAGCGACACCGCAGGTCTGGATTAGGAAAGTCACACAATACACTCTAAAAAGTTTACACCCATAATGGTGCTCCGCTGTCTCATAATCGGCACCCTTAAATTTACGGCTATAAGAAATTTATGCCACTCAACAGTGAGCTCAAGAAGTACGAAGAGAAAAAGAGCTGTTTAAAGCTTTTCAGTTATATTGACCTGCTGATGCGCTCAAAAGTCTCACACGATAATTCTGCTGCAAGAGCTACGAAAACCTCTTCATTGCATTTTTTGTTGCATGTTCGCAAGATTACCAGGTTTACTTGGAAACTTGGTGATATAATTCGTTGAAGAAGAAAACTGAATCTGATCTTGGCCGTTAAACGAAAGGGTGTTAGCATTGTGACAGCCAAACACATTTTAAGAAGACACAAAGGTGTTAACATTTTTAGTGTGTAGTTGGTTTGCTGCGCTGCTTTGGCCACAGGAAACGCTACACAAGAAGGCACATAGACACACGGGCGATGAGCTTAATTTAAACTTTATTATCATCCGCGCTGCCAAACCAGCACAGTAAACCAAGGCGTCGTCCTACCAATCGATTCTGTTTTGATGTCCTGTCAAAGGTACTCACGAACGCAGACTCCCAGGCACTCTTCTCTCGAGTCAAACAGATTAGGGCCACCGTTGCAGCCACCGTAAAGAAATTGGAAGCAGTTTTTATAGTGCGGGTCGAAGTACCACTTGAATTGGAAGTCGTAGCACGGACCGCGGTTCGGCCAGTGGTGGCAGTCTTCGGGGGAGCGATCTGCAACGAGTACGTAGGTGGTGGTGATAGCCGGAAAAAGATATTCGTGATAGTCATCTTCATACACTCTAAAAATAGCCCCTTCACTCTTTTTGAGAGTTCGTGCTCGCCACGTGCATGACTCTCTTTAAAGAGGCACGTCAACTCTATTTAGGGGTCATTACATACTCTCTTCGGAGAGTCGTGTGAACCACAAGAGAGTTAACGTACCTCTTTAAAGAGATGAAAAAATCCGTAAACAGGCGGTGGGTGCTCGAGCCAACGTTTCGACAAGTGGACTTGTCTTCTTCAAGGCTGGAACTTCTTCAAGTTCCAGCCTTGAAGAAGACAAGTCCACTTGTCGAAACGTTGGCTCGAGCACCCACCGCCTGTTTACGGATTTTTTCATCGCAGCTTCCATCTTCCACTTCCTGCCGTTTTTTTGGATTCTCTTTAAAGAGAGTCATATACGTGTCAACTGTAGACCCTCCCAAAGGAGTCACACATACTCTTTTTTAGAGTGTATTCGTAGCATCTTATTCGTATAGCGATCTTTATTGCGTGATATTCACAGGCGATACGCTTCAGAGCGGTGAAAAGGACATTTTGTCTTAAGTGCGCGTTGTTCTAGTATCGAGGAATGGAGACTTAATGGCATTGTTAATATTTTGCTGTTGCCTATGACAGAAATTATGCACGCTGAGGCCCTCCAGCCAAATGTAATGTCCGCTACAAAAAGTGCAGTTCGATGATGATATACAAGGGATTATAATATACAATCCATGAGACGGTTTGGCAGAGCGCACAACCACAAGGACAAAGGAGGACACAAACGCACACCTCCTTTGTCCTTGTGGTTGCGCGCTATGTCAGTCTCATGGATCATAACCAACTAGCCCAACAACGCACCTTGAATAATATGCAAGGGAATATACAACTCAGTAACAATCAGAGTATCAGGGACTTGCCAAAATGTTCGTACGTAGAGCTGGCTTCTGTGCCGGTAACTCTGCCTCAAGCAAAAATAAAATGATTCACATTTTAGGCTTGTCATTTTTGAAGCGTGTTAGTACCATAGAATCGGTCTTCCGCAGAGTATCCCGTATACTTGCCTTGCACAGACACAAAGTAAAATCAAACATTGCCTAGTTGGCGGTGCCTCGCTTCTACAACCATTCTGTCAAAAGCTGAATGGGTAGCGAATCTGAAAATGCAGAAAGTCCCCTGATTCTCTTGATTATTGGATGCAATATCTGCCTGAAATCCCTCATGGTGCCAAATTGCGAACTAGTGTCTCTCATTAAGATTATCACGTGTATCCACAATCCTGGTTCGCATTTTTACGCCTACTGCCACTACTACATACGCGCGTCCACTGAAATGAAAAGCGAAATGAGCGAAGTGCAAAGCTTCAAACCGACATTACACTCTTAATCAGGTCCTGGTTAAAGGCTGGCTATATACAGAAAAAAAACAGACGAAAAATGTCCGGTTTCCTGGCTATATTGCGCACTTTAAGCGGGCCATCATTAAGAATGTACACTTGAGCATATCGTAAATACCACTGTCACACGGGAATCAAAACAAAGCAGGGTACAGGGGAAGACGGAAGCTTGTGATGTAAAATTCATAAACAGCGGATGTGCTGGAGCCGATGTTTCGACAAGTTGACTTGTATTCTTCAAGGCTGCAACAGCTCTTGGGGGTATTGCAAAGCTCTTTTGTAACACTATGCGGAAAGTCAATGGGACACCAGTAGCGTCTACTCACATCGTTCGCAGGTTTTGCTGCATTCCTCTATGGTGGGGAAATTGTTCCCGCGAAAATCGCAGCCTTGTGACTTCTCGCATATCCGTTTGATAGGATTGTAGATGTACACGGTCTTCTCCTTTCCTGGACATAGAGGCGGGTTTGGAGGCTCGAAACAGACGTCACCTAAACCGGGAAGGGAAAAGCAACGTTTCTTATACGTAATAATGGGCGGACATGCGGGAACTTATGAAATAATTTAGTGAAATAAATTAATGCGACTTATATTTTTTGTGCAACGGGAACAACTTCATAGAGACCAGTTAACAGATTGTACAGTTGAGTTCCACAGGAACGACCACGAAGGAGATGATGCTGATTGCTGCAGAAGAAATTCTGCACACTTTCTGCAATGCCAAACATTGGATGGTATGCGCTCTAATAAATTACAACATATACTTGTTAGTGAAATGGCCTTGCAGTTTGAGGCTGGCGAGCATTTCCAGATTTTAAAGTGCGAGTCACACGCCTCCAATTCGCCAGGCGTCAGGCTTGCATCCTGTTTCACCTGACTGAAAATAGCCACCAAGATAATTTGTAAGCCTTAGAGTTTTTTGCGTGGAAATAACCTGGTATGTGCCGAATTAAATGGAGGAAGAGATGTAGCAGTTTCGGCACCTTTACAAGGGGGTTTTATGCGATAGAACGATCAAAAGTTCTGTATGGTGGCGAGGGCGTCTTTGTCTTTTATGGCTTATGCCTGAACGCTGCGACCGTCTCCCGAGTATTTCTTGTATCTGATATGAAGGAACGAGACAAAAAGAATTTATTGCAGCTGCTCGTTTCTTTGCTAGACGAAGCCAAATAAATCCGGCAGTTGGGCCAAGGAAAGCGAAGGGGAAATTAATATTCTTTAACTGTAGTGTAATAATCATAACGTAAATTGAAATAAATAATGCTGTGCGTTATAATCCCACCGAGAGAAAGAATGCTATTTCATTCACTTGCAGAGTTTGTCTTGTCGGACTAACTGACAAGCAAAGCTCGGCAAATTTCCCAACAGAAATTTCACTAGACTCACATGTCTTGAAATAGGACACCGTCCGGATCGATATAGTAACGTTTTGCCCGAATCTCGAGGAAGTAAGGCACGCTCTTACTTCCTAAATGGCACTGGTTTTATAGAGATTGGTTACATATTTCAACAATATTCACCATGTTGGTATCTTGTTATATTGTTACTTCACTGACTAACCAAACAATGGTCCACGCGATCGCTTTATGCACGTTTCTATTAAAGTGCTTACCAATAAAAATTTTTCATGCCGCTATTATCAATGTTCATTTTCTTCTTCAAGCTTGTTATTCACATTGCTGTTTCCGTTTTCATTCGCTCACATCAAGAGCCTGTCGCGTAAAAATAAATACGATGTTGTATGTTTTGTTTATTTTTGTGACCCACTGACTTGTGCACTTCCTATTAAATCAAGCTGTTCTTGTTTAACCTACACCACTCAAGCCACCTCTCTGTCACTGTCTCTGCTTTCTTCCTCTCGGTTTTTCCCAATTCCACCTATCAGTGGCCTTCGAGTTTACATTATACACTGTGATGAGCGCCAGCTAGGAACCATTACTCCGGGTTACCTCATAATCGTATATTGGTTTTGCATGTATAGCTCCAGAATTTAAGCGCACCCAAACGGCTTACTAGGCTATGTCTCTCGTGAGGCGCACATGGCCATAATTCACTGAATCGATGCAGGTCAGGCATGTACTAGCACGACAATGTGACTCACGGCTTCTGCAGATCTGGCTACACCTTTGACGAGTGGGGAAGGCGTTGCTCCTAGCCAAGTGGCAGGCTGCGCCCAATCGGCATTCGCGCGTTTCTGGGTTGTAGTACCAGGTGTGCTTTGCAGGAGGGTAGTTGGCGCAAGCCGGATCCAGGAACGGTTTTGGGAAACTGCAGAATGACTCTGTAAATATGAATACGACGATTATTAGCGACATGCGTACCGAGTGGGCATTCTTTGATCTCTTCGTACCCTGTCAAGCGCCGGTGCAAGTCTTACGAAAACGCTCATATAAATGAAATAAAATATGTAAATTGGATGTAATGGGTTACGCTAAATGCTGTATATGATAGAGTGGGCATTAAGGTATGTCATAAACAAAAATTATTGTCGTATAATTAGTATAAGTTAGTACAAACAGCAATTACATCGCAGAAACCCATCTCATCGTGCTTGTTGCGGCACCTGGCGGATGAGATCTTAACCACGTGCTTCTTTCTACGTGGCTACGGCAGCGCGCGAAACACGAAGTTCACTTGAAGAAAACAGCACGGCTCACGAACGCCGACACGCGGGTTCCACTACCAGACACCTAAGGGAAGGATTAGGGTCACTTCGTATTTTTTCCATCGTTTTTTCTTGGTAATCTAAGGTACCTCATTTTTTCTACATCTTTCCTCATTTTCAAAGCATTTCCTGCGTAGCTCCCGGTTGTTGGCTTTCATGCGATAGAAAAAATTGAGGACATCTAGCAACTGCACATTCGGCCCATGCGTACAACCCATGCACAGTGGTTTATTCTCCAGAGACGCGGAAGACACACAGCGGCATTCACTGCATTAGATGTGTGCCAAAGTGGATTCGCCAACACGCTCTCTTCTACTGACTCGGCAGCTCGAGCTTTCACACTGCACGGCTGCACCTTGACCGTTCCAAGCAAAAAACTGTAACATTCTTCCTCATCAGTGTTGTGTGCACACAGGTACATAACAGCTGTGGGTCTTTAGCTGTGGGTCTTTGAACTTCTGTGAGTGGTGCAGACGATGTTCTTCAAGCCACTCGCCGAACGTGTTGAGTATCTTCTCAAGAGCCACCGACGCACGAAGCCCAGCACGCCGGTGGCCGCGGTTATTAATCGCTCCTAGTTTTGCGTTACGCCTGATCGCAGTGTAGTTTCTCTGCGCATTAGCAGGCGCATTGTGCGCTCTATAGGAGGAAGATGTAGCCATCACGGTTTCTTAAAGCTGTGAAACGAACTCCAGCGCGATGTCAGACCTTACTATTGCTATCGTTCAACAGCTTTCATGTTCGCAAAGGTTACGTTACACTGGTCTCGTTTTCGCTAAGAAAATCGCCGCTACTTTTGAAAGCAACAGCAAGTGACTGCCTCGCCTGGCCACTTCTACGCCTCTGGCCTTGAAAGTGCTTTTTTTAACAAGAAGCACATGTTGATTAGCGCACTTTTATCCAGAGGGACAAGGCGGCGACGCCGGTATTACATAACCACGATTGCAGCGAAGAACAATTTACGGTCTCGTGAAAAAGAAGCAAATTGCGAAGAACCGTCAAACGTGGTGAAGAGAGAGTTGATCAGAGGGCCATTTAACGTTTAGAACAAAAAATTGCATTGCCGAAGTTTTCTTCTCATGTTTGGCACTTCTTGTGGATCTACACAAACAGAGGACGCACACTGAGGACAGAGATACATACCGCCATCATGAATTCTGTCGCGACACAACATTTCTTTCTTAAAGTACTCAACCTTTTCGATGAACCTTGAATGACTTTCTTGATTTCATGAGCTGCAACTAGAATAACTTTCTAGTTTACACAGCTGATAAACTATAAAGTGGCTGGAGCCTTAAATTGCAGTAGAGCTTGACCATTGAACCCCCGTTCTTAAATGAGCGCTTGAAGATACAGTTAACGCTCGGTTTCAACGGCTGTAATGAACATTAGGCCTAACGCTATCTAAACACTTGGAATGTCATAGAAGACTTGGGAACTTCAGTCGCCTTACGATGCGGCTAAATAAAGTTCTCACTCATCCATAGCTGTAGTATTGTAGAAGCGGGAGACATTTAAACGTATATAAGATGAGCATAATGCTTCCAAATAGCCATACGCAGCGATGACCCTACGAGGGTAATACTAAGACACCATACGCAGCGAAACCATGCGAATACCACAGCGTTCCTCACCTGACGGACAGCTGTATTCGCAGTTGCTCCTCCGGATGAAGCTGTTGCCAGACTTGGGACAGACGAACATGCGCTCGCACATCTTCGAGTCGAGATTGTAGACCCACCTCTCGGCCAGTCGACCGCAGCCGTACGTCGGGGGAAACGTGAAGCACACCTTGCTGGGCTTTGGCACTGGTGCCACACCTGAAGGTGACCATAAAGGAACAAATGCGCGTCAGTGTTAGCACTGTTCCTAAAGTACTCCTAAAACCCACTAAGAATGCTCGTTATGCGAACTAGAATGTACAGGGGTGGTGGAAAGAAACGCGAACAGCGCGGCGCGATGTTTTCATGGCAATCTGACCTTGGTGGCAATAAAACAATGCTAGAGTGGTTCTTTTTCGTATCGTGGATGACTCTAGCGGAATTTCGTTACCGTGCGGGCTACAACCACTTGATAAGAAATGCGAAAGAGCAGACAATGTAGAGACCTCGCTGTTCGCGTTTATTTCCATCCTCACTGTACAAGGATAGATCCCAGACGAGGACGAGATCACACAACGTCAGACAATTTACTCAGTTCTATTAAAATATGCGTGCAAGTACCCCTGAGCAGCAGAGGGCCTTAGTAGGCGTACACTTGGTGTGGTTCTAAGGCAATTTCGTTATTGGAAGCGAGCACCTGATCTGTGTTATTCGCGCTTATGCTTTTTCCTGGACTCGTCAGCCCCGTACGAGTATTTCAAAAGAGCACAGAAGCCTACCTGCATATCAACTTTCGAAGAGAACAAGGATACGTATACATGACTACGTGAACTGGGCAGTCAGGATTCAGACCTCCGAATCATTTCCGCTTACTCACTTTTACAGAAATAAGTAAAAAAGTTTCCGCCTGCCGTAATTACAAGAATTTAAGAGTGATATTGACGGGATCCCTTTGATAGGGTTTTCAAATGGCATTAAAAGGTCTTTCACTCATTTTGCGCGCACCGCTGGCACGGCACCCTGCATTCAAACATTCACTTCAAAAGAAATCTGCCTAATTGCCAAAGTAGAAAACATCAACGCGAGTGCTTTTTACAGAAACCATCGCAAGACTGGGTAAACGCATGTGTTTCTTTTTTGCTTGTCACTTTAGAAAGTCAAGAAAAGGTTTTCAATTACAGGCGCCGATAGTGACTTAGTTAAAAAATGTTTAAATCTAGAGTATTGCACTACCATTCATAGCGAGGAAACATAAAGTGTAAGTGTTTTGTCAAGGTGTTTTTCTTGCACTTTCAAGTGACAGTCACAATTCTTTCGCGTTATAACTTCGCAATTATGCGCCCAGTGATTAAGGCGATTAGGGAATCCAATGTAAAGATTTTTCTGATGCATCAGGATGTCGATTAGTGGCTGCTTTACAACTATAAACACTGCAGCGAATCTGAGTGATTAGATGATTTCCCTAAAATCTTCTGAGAAATGATGCAGCTGAGAATGGAGGAAAATATATTTCTGAAAGGAGCGAAGCGCTCAATGCGAAATTTGCATGTTATTAGTGTACAGGAAGTGACATACAGGCAAATTTTTGGAGCCTAATTCAACAGGTGACCCAACAACAAAAACAAAAAAAAGAAACATAACACACAGAACTTGGAACAGATAGAAAAAATGCATTATCATTGTCTACTATTGTAGCACGTCAGAGAAATCTCCGTGTTTCACTCTTCGTGTCATCATGCCGTGTGATAAAATCAGCTGGCAGTTGCCAATCTGCAGCCTTGAAAAAGTACTCTGTTGCGTCAACCTTGAAAACAGCACATACGTATACTAGGTATTTAGCGCAATGACTTGTGAACGCCGGGCAAGACGAATGGGGGGGGGGACACACAGGGGCGTTAAACACTTCGGATATGTCGTACCAACAAGGTTCGAAATCAGCCCTTCTTAAGCACTTACGTCTAATGCAAACTCTTTGGCATTCTTTCAGGCTGGGGAAGTTGTTGCCTCGGTTGTGACAGTTGACGTCCTTGACGCAGGCGCCCCTTGACTTGTCGTAGTACCAAACAGTTCGTTGTCCACTGTCGCAAATCTCCGCTGGTCTCGGTGCATCGCACACATCGACTGTGTAAGAAACACAAACACACACATGCATTCGTTAGCTGCGCCGCCGACGTTCAGCAAACTGTGGTCATTTAAGCTCAAGCGCACTTCAAGAACTCGCCGCCCCTACACCCTCTGGAGATGGTTGACCCGCGACGCTGAAAGGGGCGGCCCCGGTATTCCATTTGAGCGCCCGGTGTTTCCTTCAAGTTAAGATAACAAACTATAGAACATAACTGCTTCATTTCAGCGAACTCTCACTTTAAAGGGCCCCTGACACCAAAATCGAAACATCAATATGTCTATGTTGTTTGATCGTCCTGTATACGAGGACACTTCTGAGCGATTATTAGTACCGGACATTACCTTTAAGATATTTTCATTTCGTTTTAAAGTAAGCGTGAGCGTGACATCGTCATTGGTATGACGTCTTTCTATTGCAGCTTTCTATTATCTGACCTTAACATTTAAGTTGACGATACATCATGCTTTATTGTCATAACTTTTAGGGGTGTCGCCTGTATCGTGTTTATACTGGGTGTTTCATGCAACTGGAACCAAATATTTACAAAGTGGTTAACCTTAACTGAATCAAACCAACGACATGGTTTGCCGTCATGTGGCTCTAGTTAGGGTATTTTTATATATCGCTTAATCTGTTAATTAACTAAGATGAAATACGCGACATTTCTGATATTCACTTTAGAGCCAAGTGGGTTTCGTTACGTTGAAGAGGGCATTCCAAAACGACCGATTCAATTTTTGGTTGAAACTTACATGCTGCGAAGTGATTTTTTCCGGCGTTTAAAGAAAGCCGGAGAAATATGACCTTCGTTACTGCGGTCGTGCGCTTCCGTACTGGAGCGCTCTCAAACTTGCTTCGAGCGCAACAGCCGGCGCGCGGACCGGGGGTAAATGACTGGCCGCTGCTCTAGACATCGTCTCCACAGTGCGTTCACATTTGTGACTGTCGAACAAGGGCAAGCAAACGCCTGCTGAAGCTGCCTGAACCGGTTGTTTCGCCCGAAGAACGCTTGAGAACGGTGCAGTACGGTAGCGCGGTAGCGTATGAGCGCAGTCGCGTGGTTTGACCTCATATTTCGCGAGCCTTCTTTAAAAACCATAATATATTCACCATGCAGCTGTACGTCGTCCCCCGAATTATTTAGTTAATTATTTAACTAATTAATTAACTAATTAACCAATAAAAATACTACAACGAGCGCGATATGATGGCAAACCGTACGCCGTTGGTTTCATTCAGTCGCGGTTAGCCACTTGTTTTTTAAATATTTGGTTCTGCTTGCGTGAAACAACCTGTAGACTTATTCACTGTGATTGTTTAATACGGAACCGTTCTGCTATTTGACTCAGACATAACTGTTTCTCTTTTTTTAGATGACCGTAATGTTCTTTTTTGTCTTTTTTTAAGTGTTACAAATCAGCAGGTAGGCAGAGCTAGAAGTGGTAATAGTGTGAATAGCAGGGATATACTGCGACGATTTGTTACACTACGATACGCCTGAGAGATTTCTCGGCGGCACAACTCCTCTCGGAGAAGAAATGGTAAAATATTGCACGTTAGTGAATATGTTCTAAGAAACGCTTTCCGCCTGCTGATAAGCAGAATATGAAAAATCATTGCAGTTTCATGTACTCAATGAATTGTGAACGCTTACTCTGTAATTACGGTCTTCACAGGATGCATCGGAAAAAAATATTGCTACCAGCGTTGTTGCTGCTCTGCACCTGTCGGGTTATGCGGTATTACGAAAACAATAATACGCTTACGGACAAGGTAAGACTGCACAGCGGTATTTGCGCCATCGTGCGGAGGCTTCTTCATGACGTTCTTGCAACGAATGGCAAACCGCGAGCTGGTCGACAAGTAGAGCAATAATACCCATCAACTACAACAGTGTTAAGAAAAAACCACTGACAGAGCAGAGTACAAAGAGCTGTCATGTTAAGCAGCCAAACAAATCCCAGTAAGTTGTTTCGGAATGAAACTAGTATGCTTTGAGCAAGAAGGAGAGAACCTTCGGGATACAAACATATATCTCATTAAAATTAAACAAAGCTGATCGCAGTTAAGAAATTTTGAAGTAAACAGATCTGTACATAACTCATTGTTGCTTCATTATATCGATCTATAATAGCAAATTTGCCAATGTATCGAAGTATCTTAAGATAAAATTGGGAAGTGATGTATCGGATACAATATTTCCGGAGGTATCTTTTATCTGTATCTCAAATACTTCCTGCCCGAGTATCTTGTATTGTATCGCGATACATTTTCAAAGTATCTTTGCCCAGCCCTGATCGTTTCATTCTTTACTGCGCGCGGGGCCCCGATTTGAAAACTGCGCTTTCAACGACCCCGAAGTTTGAGCGCACGTGGTCTTAGGCGCTCCCCCGCTGGAAGTTTCTTATGGAACTTATGGTCGAACTGACGCAAAATTGTTCTCTATTAACGAGGTTAGTATTAATTATACGATGCAGTTGAGCATTTACGATTCAGTTTCGGGATTACCAGACACAGAACTAAAAACTAGAGTAATAAAGTCGCAAACAAAGCTTTCTCTGTCCGGGGTTCTTTAACAAACTTCTTACTGAGGTACCTTAAAACACGTTCAAGTGAAGTTTAACTGTATACATTTTTCGACTACTGCCAAGGAACCCTGCAAAAGCGTGTTTGTCTATCGTCAACATGCTTGAATCGAACTGGTCACACCATGCTTTAATATGTATTGCTCTCGTCCGGAGCAAAATTAGTTGACTCACCTGCTCGGCATTTGGAGATGCATTCCGATCTCGAGATGAAAGCGTTGCCTCCTGTGACACAGTTGATGGATTTCTTGCACCGATGGGTATACGGGTCAAAAAACCACTGACTTTGCCCAGTACTGTTGGCACAAGGAACTTCAGCTTTGTCGAATAGACAGAATGAATCTGCAGAGAAATCGCACAATGAATGACAATTATGAAGCTTACCTTAATCCATTTCTTAGGTGCTTGCAAGTCACACTTGCACGACGGCGTTGGTGTAACCTAGTGTATTCCTTGAGTTAACTTTCCGCTTCACGCACCATCGAAGAGGATCTACGAGGCCACGTATAAAAAAGCACGTGGTATCAACGTGCTCCGGCAGGGGCCGCAACGATCGCACCTGCTCACAAGAAGAGCGTCTGCACTTTGAGTGAACTCATTAATTTTCTCTAATTATGGTAACAGTCAAGTGGACCTTGTTTTAAGTGAACATATGCTCTGATGTCATATCTAGCGAATAGAACTCTTAACATGAGACAGAACCATCGATTTAGCATACGTTTTATTGTTAAGTCACATTTTCTGAATATTGAGGATACCGGAAGTAAGTGAAGAATGTCAATCTTAGATCCTGCCACTAAAAAATTGTTATATCAAACATTGTAGATAATCGACAAATCAGCACTAGCTTTTGCGTGCAATGGCTTTCTTTTTTTAAGGCTATCCCGTCAGTCGGGGCTAACCAGATGCACGGAATTCGATTAAGCAAAATCCAACTGAAGTCTGCAGGGATAGCTAAGAGATGTCAGTACAGTATGACTATCATCCACTGGAAGACACTTGAGCTGTCGTAATGATGTTAATTAATCAGAGATAACATCAGCAAGTAACAGTTTGTGCGCCCAAGTTGATGTACCCGAACGATGGGCAAGTTGGTATAGGTTCGATTTTGTGAAAGCAGCAGGAATGACAAAGATAGAAGGCGAAAAAGCGGAAGGTAGAAACAGTTCCTTAAAAAAACATGGTTCACGAATGAGACGCTTGTAAATTATTTAAAAATTTACGGCTGGCCATAGACGTATCTACCGGGGGGCAAGGGGGGCACTAGCCCCCCACTGAGAAATGTTGGGGGGGGGCAGAGCCCCCCCCACTTTCGACAGTGGTTCTTGTCGGCTGCAGACTGGGAAACTAGCAAGTCAGGCAAAGTTTTACTTGAACGCAGCAATAACGTAATTTTTTAATAAAATTTGTCCTACGATTCTGCTGTGACGACTGTTCTCCGTGTGTCATGACGACTCACTGTAGGATACCTGCGGTGCGGGCTGCCTATTCCACGCTTGCGCGACTTGCGCTCGAGCATTGCAGAGGAGGCTATCGCGCAGCAGGGGCTCTATAACACAACAGCAATCTGTCATGATTTTATTTTGTCCAGGCTGACCTGAAATTTAAGTAATCCGCGACGCAAATATGGGCGGGAACCAGTAAACGTTTTATAGCCCGATCAAACGCTCTCCTTTTTCAGGAAATTCAGTTTCTTTGAAAACGAATAGCATGGCCACTGCTCCATAGTCAAGCTGCTGTGAGTTGATGAGTGTGCAGAAGTGGCCAGTATTTTTTTTAGTTGTGCCTAGCCATGACAGCGAAAATAGATTCCCACTTTAGTCTCCGATTAGCCTGCTTCGCTTAGCTTATCATACGGTAGCCTGCAGCGATCGTGGCGGCTTGTAACAAGGCAGTGGACTTGAGCACACTGAGATGCCCAGCTTTCAAGTTGGCCCCTTTACTCGATCTACCTCAGCAGGGAGATGATCAGCGTCCACGGTTTTCTGGACTAAGAAGGCTGCCCACCTGCAAAGGATTGTGTCTCGTCCTAATAATGTTTTTTTCTTTCTCTACCTCTCTGACAGCAACGATGAGTTCACAGAGAGCTGTATACGCGTAAAAACAGATCAACATAGTAATACTACAACTGGAAGTATCTATTACATACATATGAATCCATCTCGCCAGCTGCTATAGGTGATTGGCGGGCAGCCTTCTTAAATTACGTTCAGAAAGAGGCACTCTCTGGCTATTCCGGAAAAAAAGTGTTATTGTTCAGCACAGTAATGTGCGGCTTATTGTGCACACTTCATTTTAACGCCGCGAGTTTTCGCAGACTTGTGACGTCGCGTAACAATTGGAGGCGATTTAATGGCACATTGAAAATTTTTCACGAATAGCGAAGAACTAATGACAAACAATACGCCGAACTGAAAATAGTTCATTAGTATTGCTGTATTGCTTTTTTAAGGCATTCATGCGTACGTGGTTATTACGCGGTGGATCACTTACGCGTCATTTGTTGCGTCGTTTTACGAGCAGGTGCTGTGAGCATGACCCAGAAAATTTCTATCAATCACTAATAGCTAACGACCTATACGAAAGGAAACAATGCCTGGTAGTTTAAGGTTATAATCGTCCACATTTTTCAACTAAAATTTGAGCTTACACAATTTACGTAGGCTATTTACTTGGAGAAAGCGGAGGGGAGGAGTAAAGGGCCACTTTACCGCTTTTCCGTCCACCCCCCCCCCCCCCCCAAGCTGAGAAAAGTAGGAGGGCAAGGAACAACACCTAGTATATAAATTCGTAGTCATATGTCATCTTATAACTATACAGAACCAGCTCAATGTGGTTTGCTTAAGTATTAATCGACTGAACTTTGTCTTCTTCTTAAGAAAGACTTTATATTAGATGGCTCTAACCGTAAAGAAATTGGCACTCGGCTTATCCTGAAGACTTCTGCGAAGTACCTTGCTTTGTCAGCCACATGTTTTGTTTAATAAGTGAGAATTTAAGGTGCTAGAGTCATAGCAGGTTCTTCATACTCATCGTATCTACAACGCCAAACTGAGACTGTGAAGTTTTGCTGATGGAATGCTCAGATGATCAGGCTAAACTTAGGTGTACTTTTTAAACTTCGCGGCAATATTTCGAAAATGTTAGTAAACGCTGCTGTGTTGTCGGGGTAGAGGGCGGCCAGCCTGCACAATCTGCTTGTGCAGATTGTTCTCTGATTTAAAAGAAACAGTTTTAAAAAGCACGTCATCTCATCGACTCTATGAATATAAGCAATCGCCTCAAACCCCATATATATATATATATATATATATAGCTGAGTGATAAGAAGTACTCACGTACGAAATGTAGCTTTATTAACGTTTCGGCTGGTGGGCCAGCCTTTGTCAGAATGAATGTACTGCCCGTGACAGACACTATTTATAAGTGTGCAAAACAATCAAACGTGCTTAGGTGCAACACAAGAGCAACAGGTGCAACAAAATCGAACGTGCATCGAGAGCAACAGGTGCAACACAATGAAACGTGTATCGAGAGCAACAGGTGCAACACAACCAAACGTGCATCGAGAGCACCACGTGCAACACAAACGTGCATCGAGAGCAACAGGTACAATGATGCTGCGCATCGAGGGCGAGAAGTGTTATTCGCAGTGCGAACAACACCTGTTAATGGGCGCCTGCTGAACACAACACTGTGAATAACAATAGGAACGTGCTGCGCGATAACAACAAGTGGTGGGCGCATGGTGAACACAATAGCGTGAATAACACGAGGAGCGTGCTACGCATCGAGAACAACAAGTTATGGGCGCATGCTGAACACAAAAGTGCGAATAACAATAGGAATGTGCTGCGCATCGAGAACAGCAAGTGAAGAGCGCATGGTGAATACAATACAGTTGATAGGGAAGTTCAACACGGTTTCTTGCGGCTTAAACGAGAACGCGGGTAGGTTAGCTAGCGTACTTGCCTACTGTACAGTGCACACCTCATTGCTGGCAAAAACTCGCCTTTGTTCCTATTCCTCTTGCCTATCAACTGTAGTGCTCCTCACACATATATGCTCTAGAAACGCCATTTAGCATTCCGGTAATTCCCCAGACAAACACTACCAGGTATGCGTGCTGTCCATGTTGCCATCCTTAGTTAACATGATATCAATACTGTCGCGCCACCATCCGCTTCAGGAACCAAAAAAGACGGTAATGGGAAGTCACCTTCTTACGAGTCATTGCACAGTACAGGCCCTCACGTCGACCTTTCATTGTCTGAGAGGTATCACCTAAAAACACGTGAACTCCAGCCATAATACAGGGTACGCAGGACCCGCTGTTTATGCTTTGCATCATCGTATCCCGGTTATTTTAGTCTTTGAGTCATCGTATCCGTTCATGTAGTGCATTATACCTACCAGACGCAGCGATACCCTGCTCATGCCACCATCTTAAAGGGACACTAAAGGCAAATATTAAGTCGACGTTGATTGTTGAAATAGTGGTCCAGAAACCTCGTAGTGCTACTTTTATGCCAAGGAAGTGCAAAATAATAAAATCACGTTTTAGTGGTCCGCATCGTCTTAGCGCACTTCAAATCACCCGCCTGAAATCAGACTTTCATACGTCACTGCTGCCGTGCCCAACGTTGCCCGCCTTTACTGCGAGGCCGCCGACACTAGTAGCAGCAGAGCGAAAGTAGCGGGACCCACAGCAGCAACAACGGCCATCGAAGCCATCGAAGCTTGTCGCAATCGCCGCAATGGATGTGGACGGAGAACTTGACAAAGAGACATTGGCTCGCGACGCCGGGCTCCAATTCAGCGACTTGAGCCCCGATGAACGCGGTATGCTGCTGAGGGCTCGTAGTGCCGGCGTCGTTGCATGCGGCATTTTGTCGAATGTTCTGTCAGAGCGACTTTCACGAGCGCACAGAACACACGCGGCAGTACGCGATACCGAAACTACCACTGAGATGCGACCGCGTGAGCGAAGCAGGGCGCCGGGCGAAGTGTAGTTCGGCGAAAACGGAACCTTTGAACTACGCGCGCCGTTGCCCATGGCAACGCCACAGAGGTTCTTTTTTCCATGAATCGAACGGAAACGAACAAACAGCATTTTATTACGTCTTTTGATGCACGGAAGGTTCTTTTTTTATTGCCGCTAGTTTGATTACTAGTGATTTATTGTAGGTAGACTCTCATACGTCATCGGGATCACGTCGAAAATGTCCCACTCGTGGCGCTCATCGTGTGACACAATTAGCTTAATTTCACGGTAAGTAGAGCACTGCTGTTGATAATATTGCCGGTTTAGAAGTTGTCATAAATTGAGCTTTCACTCTGATATGAATTGTTATTTGCCTTTAGTGTCCGTTTAAGGGCCATTGCATTGTATAGGGGTTTGCGTCGACCTTTGTTTATCTGGTAGGTCTCCTTTAAATAGACTACATCTTCAGCCGTAATGCTTTGCTGCTGATAACGTGCGCAGCCACGCTGTTTATTCCTTGCTGCATCATATTCCGGGTATTTTAGCAGCCCTATATGTACCGAACATCACGCATCAACCAGGGCGGCACCCTGCTCATGCGCCCTGCCCCTCCGCCGCTCCCTTTACACTGACACGTGTCATTTTGCAGTAAGATAGAGAGGTGAGCAAGTTGTAAACGATGCCTGCTTGGAAAAACCAGCGCGAACAGGACGGAGACACCAGACGAGAAGGACATGGCTCGTTCTGTGTCCTGTTATTGTGTCTCCGTCTTGTTTGCGCTGGTTTTTCCATGTATACATGTCATATGTGCACCTATGGATACTTGGCATAAGAATGAAATAACACAGTACCAGCCGCCTAGGAGCCACCCATCCCCCCACCCCCGCCCCCACCGCTGTCGAGCCACTGCACCCCTACCAACGTTCTTCAAGGAACAGTCCGTGTTGCGCCAGAGCTCTCGGCATACTCACAAGCTGGACAGGCGTATTCGCACTCTGTCTTAGTGTGGAAGTTATTGTTGTCCTCGGCGCAGAACTGGCTCTTTAGGCAGTTCTTGGTGTGCATGTCGAAGTGCCACCTCGAACCTGCTGCCGCCACTCTACACGGGTGGTATCCTACGGCGTCGTAGCATTTTGAGTGCGGGTTCTTTGGTCCCCCTGCGAAAGAGGCAAACATAATAAACACTCTGCTGTCTCCTGACACATGGTGTACGTATCGTGATCGATGGATACAAAAGCATGAAAACAGCATTACCACCGCATTGCGCATCATAGGCACCAAGGCCACTTAATGTACACATATATTCAAGAAAGGTAGGAGACAAAGTGAATTCCCGTCCGGCATTCCTACATTAATTTTTGATATGTGATGCAAGAGTTTGCAAAGCATGTGAAATAGCATCAGTGGGTCCGACCATAACCGTTTGGTGGACGTCCCTTGTAACGAAGTTGCAGCTACACTAATAGCCGGAAATGCTATAACGTTGCAAATGGGGTGTGGTGTCACGGTACCTTGTATTCTGCTGTCGTTCTTTAGTTCTAGTTGGTTGCCACCTACACTACATGTCTGTTGACAGGAGGATATTGTGTTATGATTCACGGATGACATGTACAGCACATTTAACAAGAAACACCTCGCTTTTGAACTTATGAGGAATGATTTACCCAATAATGTTATTCAAGAACAAATAATTTTTACAGAATATGCGTAGCATACCTTGCAGTCTTCCATCTTTTATTACTTTGCAATAATGGTATAATAAACTATGCTACATCTGCTTTATGATTACTCTATATCTATCTATTTAATATTAAAATTTTGAATGCTTACACCTACTCCCGATTACGCGAAATCCAGCCATGTTTTGGTGTCGTTGATTTAGTGACACATATTTGGGGCCATTGACAAGGATCACAGGCCTTAAAAACATCTTTGTAGTGCCTTGTGTGCAGGCCTTAAAGAAACATATGTTGGGCTGCCAGGATACATCTAGAACTGTGCATTACGACCTTAGTTGCTACGGCAATCGCCTGTGACGCCTTGCACTTGCCAGCTAAAGTGTTGCTGTAATTACGTGCGTGTCAGTGAAGCCCACAGCGTGAGCTTCAGTAGATCATCCACATGATGCCGGTCCACTTTGCTGATCTGGTTAATTGGCATTCATTGCCGTAACTTTGTAGAGCAAAGGCAAGTGACAAGACAATGAGCAAACGACACAGATAAGAGCTTGTTCTTGGCCTTCGGCGTTTCCTTCTTGTTTTATGCGTGCGCGTGCGCTCACACACACACACACACACACACACACACACACACACACACACACACACACACACACACACACACACACACACACACACACACACACACACACACACACACACACACACACACACACACACACACACACACAAACACACACACACACACACACACACACACACACACGCACACGCACAGACACGCCGTGCGTCCAAACTGAGAACTAAATTTTGTCAATGTTCTTTAATTCAAACAATGCGAAGAATGTATTGCAAAATATCAGAAATCAGAAATAAACACACGTAAGGAAAGCAATCCCGAGAGAACTAGGCTAACTTTATAGGAAAGGAAATATACAACAGGTCTAGAAAGCATTATACTAAGGCATGTAAATGCTGTGAATATGGCCGACGTGTCGCATCGTACAACCGCCGTCGGATATCTTTGAGTCAGCTAAAAGGCATGAACTCATTCATTCATCCCGTAAATTTTCCACTGGACATGCTCCAGGCAACATGCAAGGTATAAAACTTAGGCATAACAGTTGTGTCGAACGGAGCTATATAGAGAGGCTGTGTGCATAGGATTAGGTTTTGCCCATTGGAATTGCAGAAATATTTGTCCACTGTTGACAACCTTCTTTAAATGCCGCCCTTCACACAAGGAAGGTGCACGCTGCGTGCAATGAACAGAGGACACGCGCTGCGCTAACGACTTGAAGCGATAGCTTTCGCAATCGAAATATTCACGCGGTGAGCGCTGCCGGTTCTGTCAGACGCATGTCTGTCTAGAAAGACCTAGTGCCAGGAGATTGCGCTGTCATTTGAAGCGCTGTTTGGTGACAGTTGACGCATGTCTTGGCGTTAGCATCCTCGTCGAAAGAAATATTAACATATACCTTACGTCATATTAACCACCACCTCGTGAGGTAAAAAAACTCACAGGGTCCCTTATGTCTCCAACTCAGTCGACTCGAAGGCGAAAGCCATCTTTTTTTTCTTCTAAGTCGATGTATTCATCCTCTCTCGCCCACCTCCTAACGTTTTCTGCAACTGACGTCGTTTTGCAATAATAATTGCAAAACCCCCGTGTCCACTGCCTTCATTAAAAATATAATAATTGTTGGGGTTTAGAATCCCAAAACCACGACATGATTCTGAGAAACGCCGTCGTGGGGGGCTTTAGAAATTTCGACCACCTGGGTTTTTTTAGCGTGCATCTAAATCTAAGTACACGGGCCTGAAGCATTTTTGCCTTCAGCGAAAATGCAGCCGCCGCGGCCAGGATTATATCCCGCGACCTTCGGGTCAGCACTCCAACACCGTAACCACGAGACCACCGTGACGGGTAGGTGGTTTTGCAACGTCTCCAGGATCGGAGGCATTGTAAGCTTTCTGCACGTCAACTTGATTTGCACTGCCTTCGGGATCGGCCTACCTTTGATCAAGGAACGATGTCATATGTGATGACGTCAACATTTGATGTCACGATATGTGACGTCATGATGACGTCAAATTTTGGCGATCTCCGACGTCACGATGATGATTTTCTGCATTACTAGTGTTGACGCCGCCGACAGTGGACGCCGACGCTGAAGTCGGTCAATTTTAGCGTTTGATGAGGCATCCAAGGCTTTCGCCTTAAAACAAACGCGGCATGGCCTGCGGGCTTTGCAGATATATTAGTGAGCGGTAGTGTGTGTTTGCAAGTATGTACTATTGCATACGTTTGTGTTTCAATAACGCAAAATATCAGAACCTTCACTGCTACATCATCTAGTAGTCAAGGTGGGCCGAAATTCTTTTTACAGGGAACCTTTATATGGGTAGGCTTTGTCTGTGTGTGTTTGAAAAAAAAAAACCCTCGTGCAGATATGTCTCACAGATATTGTTAAAATACACTGCGAACCACTTGTCGACAAAAAAATTCAGAAAACACACGGGCGGTAATCATCCACGTACGTGTCACAGAAATTGGACAAACCCCACTGTCACCACCGGTCGAACGGAACACACGGGCGCAAACACTAATTACCAACTAATTAACACTAATTAACAGCGCGAAACTCCAAGTACCGAGTTTTGTAGAGATAATATTACTTTTATGACTTGTCGAACTTATTTAAAAATTAAAACCAATAAATTTAACTGATCTATTCGCATAGTCCCTCTTTGTTTTGGAGAAACATATTGTTAGCGTATACAACATTACTCACCCCACACAATTATGCACGTAATAAACGAAAGTATTCATGCTTTAACATTCATATATTTGGATTACTGCACGCTAATGAACGGCATATGTATTACAGACGCTCTGGTCCGAGAACTGCATACGTGGACGTGGCTCTGCATTTAGCAGGATCAAGAAATATTTCTTGCATTAAGCAATTCCCAGGAATGGAAATTTCCCAGCATTGCCTAATGATGCATGTTTTATATTGGTGTTTCTGCACACTGCCACTAGAACCGGCCTCAGGAACTAAAACGAATTCTACCTCGTAGCAATAATGATGCCGACAGGCGAAGGCTCTGAACAATGCTCCGACCTGACGCACAAGGCGTTGTCCGCGCTTCTAAGTGAGACGTACAGATTCGCAACTTCAGCAACAACGATACTTGACTTGCTGAGTAGTTTCCGGATTTGTTTTCTTTTTATTGCAGCAGACACATCCCGTTATAAAGAGGTTTATTAGCGGCGACGATACTCGACAGCGACAGTCAAGGCGGGCCGACTCTTAGCGCGAGCTGCGTTCACTTCGAAAATAGCCGAAGAGGGCGACCCGCTAGAAGGCGTTCGAGAGGACGACCCACTACCAAGTTCGAACGCTTCGCTACACCGTCTTCGGTTTTGAATATTTACTCCGACGTTAACGTGAGAATACGCGCATCCTAATTTGGTGCCTCCATAACTTGTGCGTTTTCAAGGGGTTCCGCTCTGCCGAGACATTCCCCTCGCACCAACGTAACCATGAACGGGGATGGGTTGGTCACAAAAATATCCGTGTCGCCCTGAGTGATTTCCACGGTCGCAAATGGCACCAGCAAGCCTTTCCTAGTGAAAACGCGTTCACATGGAGAAAGAAGTGCAACGGCGGCGCAGAGACCGGTACAATAGACTGACACAGCCGTTGACGAATTTGCAGGAACTGTGATGTCGTCTTTGACGAATACCTTGGTCGCAGCCGATGAACTGTCTGCCGGCGTCAAATGTGAGAATGGTGAGAGCTCTAATTCGGCTGGTGCGCAATGAATGACGGCGTCGTGGCGGGCGAGAAAATCCCATCCCAGGATGACGTCGTGAGAGCATGAAGAAATTATGATGAATTCGACGGCGTACAGCGCGTCCTGAATGATGACACGGGCTGTGTATACTGCCGTCGGGTGAATACTTTGGGCGCTGGCTGTACGGAGGGAGAGCCCGGAAAGTGGCGTCGTCACTTTTCGTAGCAGGGGGCTTAGTTTAGCGTCCATAACGGATACGGCGGCTCCAGTATCGATAAGCGCAGATGCGCGAACACCGTCGACAAAAACGTCTATCACGTTCGATGGGCTTCGCTGAGAGCTTTCGCAGTTCGATAGCGTCGCAGCCCTTGCCTCGTGGACTGCGACGACTAGTTTTCCTGGTCGCGTGGGACCGGACGTGGCCGCATCGGTGACAGCGAGCGGCGTCGTGGTGACGGTGAACGGCGGGTAGATGCAGCTGGGCGAGACGTCGGCGACGGAGGCGTAGGTGGGTCGTAATACGGGCGGTTCGATTGGATGGTGGCAGGCGACACGTCTCTAGGCGGCTGCACGCGATTGCAATAGCGCGCGACGTGGCCGGCGTAACCGCATGCGAAGCATATGGGGCGGTTGTCAGATGTGCGCCATCGGTTCGCTGGGGCACGGCCCGTCCATGGTGCAGGACGGGATTGACGGGGCGGCAACTGATAGGACTGCATGGTGGGCTGCAGTCGTGGCCTGTGCGTGACGTCGGGGTAGGCTACCGGTACATCCGCTTCGAAAGAGTGAGGTCGAGCGGAGGCTTCAGCGTAAATGTGTGGGGCAGCTATAGCGATTGATGGGGGCGGTCTTGCGACAACTTGGGCGTAACTCAAAGGTGCAGGAGCCGGATGGCGCTGGTGGTACTCGGGCATGACCTCCGCGATTTCATGCTCAATTGCTCGACGGAGGGGAGGCAGAAGGGTGGTCGACGGCTGTTGAGCGTACCTAGGACGAGCAAAGTCCAGCAGAGAGAACTGGCGCGCGATTTCCTCGCGCACGAAGGTCTTGATCTCTGCGAGCAACGCGGAGTAGTCGAGTATGGACAAGCCAGCGAGCTCGGCGTCGCGTGATGGAGAGCGACGGGTCATCGATCGCTGCCGGCGCAGCTCCTCATAGCTTTGGCAGAGCGTTATGACCTCTGCCACTGTGCTGGGGTTCTTGGCGAGCAGCATAGTGAAGGCGTCGTCATCGATGCCTTTCATGATGTGCCTGATCTTGTCAGAATCGGACATGGTGGCATCGGCTTTCTTACAGAAATCGAGGACGTCTTCAATGTAACTGGTGAATGATTCACCGGCCGGCTGAGCGCTTTCACGTAAGCGCTGTTCGGCCTGCAGCTTACGAACGGCAGGGCGGCCAAACACGTTGATAATGGCGGTCTTGAAGTCGGACCACGTCGTAAACTCGGATGCGTGGTTGTTGTACCACAGGCCCGCCACACCCGCGACGTAGAAAACCAGGTTAGTCAATTTTCCGGCCTCGTCCCCTTTAAAGGGGACACTCACGCGCTCGTAAATGGCGAGCCAGTCCTCCACGTCGGTACCATCGGCGCAAGTGAAGACGGGAGGGTCGCGAATACGAGGGATACCGGGACATGTCGGTGCGGGCGGGGTCGTTTGCTGGGAGGCGTCTTGAGGCATGGTAGGCGGCAGGGTACGGGATCGAAGAGCCAGGGGCATCGAATGAGGGCCGAAGTTGTTGTGAAGGCTCAGCACTCTCCACCAAATTATAAAGAGGTTTATTAGCGGCGACGATACTCGACAGTGACAGTCAAGGCGGGCCGACTCTCAGCGCGAGCTGCGTTCTCTTCGAAAAGAGCCGAAGAGGGCGACCCACTAGAAGGCGTTCGAGAGGACGACCCACTACCAAGTTCGAACGCTTCGCTACACCGTCTTCGGTTTTGAATATTTACTCCGACGTTAACGTGAGAATACGCGCATCCTAATTTTGTCTCTTTTCAGGGATGTTATCATTGTCTAACACGTGCTCCGCAAGGTGTTAATTTATTCCTTTTTTAGTTTGTGTTATTTTCTCTCTATCGGAGCCTCAGTCAACTGTATCCTACAAATTCTCAGTAGTTCTATCATTAAAGTTGCTTCAAAAACATTCCACACACATCCGCAGGCCGCATTCGAATCATGCTCAGAGTGTTTTTACAAAGAACTAGAAATCGCCTGAGAGCAGGCTGCGTTTCTAAGAAACCAGCCTAGCCCTTGTTCCTTGCAGCAGGGAAAAAAAAGCATTCGACACTCATCGATCCCAGAATAGGGTTGCTGTGCTTTCCTGCCGGTAGGGCGAAGATTCATCTTATGAGTTTCGCTGAGTGAGTTAACGGTACCCCACGTCAGCGACGCCAACCTGCCGTCAGCACTGCGCTTGCGACGTTCATGAGGGCAATGCACTATCACCGTTAGGAATAGACGTGGAGGGACTGCCAAAGTGTGATGCTAGTCAGGTTACAAATAGTATGCGTTGTCCCGGTGCACCGCAGTGCGACACGTGTCAATAATGACAACACAGGAAGGTGGCGAGGGCTTCGAAGAAGGATAAAGCTAAAACGAGATGGAGTAGGAGGAAATCGAGGACGTCAGAAACACCGAGAGAAAGCGATCGCAAGTCCTCCTTGGCAATAGCAGTGTCGCATATGATGCAGTGCTCATATGATGTCACCTTGAGGGGAGCTGTTACTCGTGCGGAAGAAATTACTCAAGATAACGTAAAACTGGGCGAGTTGGTTACGAATACTTGCAGCCTGTAACACAAACGCAGAATACAGGAGACGGAGAAGGAACGCAGATGACGGCAGCTAATTACACAAGAGCTCAAGTGCACGACTGATAGTCACACATCCGTCATAGCAATTCGCATACGCACAAAAATAAAATTCGACATAAAACTCGCTATGCTCTTAGTTCTCTGTAACATAGTACTTTTCCGAGAGCTGTTGCTCAAACACTGTGACCATTGAACAACTTCGACGCAACCGGCTTAAGAAAACTGGGGCGTCGGGATCAGTGCCCGCCTATGCTCGTCGCAATGACCTCACCTGGCACTCGTAGTGCAACGCTTTTCCGTTGTGTTGTCCTATTGCATAGCACAGCATACAACATTCTACGCCCAGGCTATCGCAGAAGTATTTTAACACGTGGAGTGATTTGTCTAAAGAGCACCTTTTTTCTAAAAACAAGGAATACATGTGTATTTGTGGATATGTGGATACCCCTCTGTATTCCAAAGGGGCGCAAATAAACAGCTGGAAATCGGTAACATTGCCCAAGGGTATGGGCACAGGACCACACGGAGAAGTTATGAAGACAGTCATGCATGCATATACAGCCCTCCTTCCTCACGATTGGAAATAGCATCTACGTCATTACCCTGTCGAAATATGTTATATTACCCTTACGAAACATGTCCCATTCTATCGTGCGACAATTTGTGTTCTATGTGTTCTCTTCCAATGCTCTTATTCGCTATATAGAGTAGCAAACGATAAGTTCGCCCAGTTAACCTACATTTATCTTCTTGTCTTCTCTCTCTCTCTCTCATGTTCATACGAGAATACTGGATACCTCACATGTGTGTCACATATAATCTTGGCCTCCTCTTAACATGCTTCTTCCATGTTAGCGCAACGCATGAAATTCACACACAGGATACGTTGTGCTCCTAGGATTTTATCCTTAATGGATTCTTAAAGCGGCATTGCAGAATCATATTTAACTGAATGAAATAGCGGCGCTAAAACACTAATGGAGAACTCATGTCTTAGCTCGTAACTATAGTTATTCTCTAAATATATCTTACCTCTGATGGCTACTTCGAAAAATGAACACATCCCACGGCGCACGCACTAAATTCATGCTTTGCAGAAAGGGACGCTGCATTGTTCTTCATTCCACCCACGCTGAACATTAGATTTTAGATCTCCAAGGTGCTCACCACATCAATATATATGACACGTGATATCAGCTTTCTTTGCTAATTCTGAGACTGTATTCATTACCATATACCTTTTCTTGAAATCATCTGATTGTTCTGACCTCTCCGATTGGACTTCTAGCCCGTGAATAGATATCAGTATTGTAGTGCTTCCGCCTAACTTTCTCTTTCCACCATGTACTACCTTGTACGTGTACCTTCACCCACGCAATTAGCCGCGCAGCACTTATGTTGCTACAGGCAACAGCGGTGGTCATGAGTTAAACAATGAAATGCAGCACTGAAAGGCAAGAATGAAATTGGCAATGTGAAATGACAAGCGACGTAGATAAAAATGAGATTGCCATATCAGAAACAGCTGATCGCCGACAAGCTCACGATCTAGAGAGCATCCGTTATTAGAAAACAGTGTACTGAAATACGCATGTGACCGGCGCAACATCGAGGGCCTCACTTGTGCACTCCCGCACTGCTCTACACTCGCCAGCGCCCCGTTTCTCGCGAATCATGCCGCCACCGCCAACGAAATCGGTAACTCGCAGAAGCTTCGCTTAGAAACGAAATGTCTAGTATTGATGACTACTAGCACTGTATGCCGACAAGCGGCGAGGTGTTACAGCCGTATAGTAAGCTGTTCCTGTTGCCTCCTGCTAATAATAATAATAATATCTGGGGTTTAACGTCCCAAAAGCACGATACGATTATGAGAGACGCCGTAGTGGAGGCCTCCGTAAATTTCGACCACCTGGGGTTCTTTAACGTGCGCCTAAACCTAAGTACGGGCCACGAAAATTTTCACCTCCATCGAAAATGCAGCCACCGTGGCCGGGTTTCGATCGCGCGACCTTCGGGTCAGCAGCCGAGCGCCATATACACTAGACGACTGTGGCGGGGCGTGTCGCGTCCTGCTCTTTGATACCACTACAAGCCTCTGGAACGGTTTCATAAAAATTCGCATGATTTAACAATTTGCCAACTTGCGCGCGTACAAGTGTTAGACGGGAACGGAATCTTTATAACATCCTGTCGTAACAGAAACAGACTGTGTGCCTGCGTTATGACACTGAAACCGGGCGTAACAAGGCGAAATAAATTAAGCAAAAATAAAGTGACATTGTGGGCGTTACGAAAAGTATTGCTATGCAGTTTCGGACAAGGAGCCATTTGTCAATGCATAAACCCTTTTTGTTTTTCAACAATGGAACTCGGCGCGACCCACGGTAAGACGTGCTCTTTGGCGTCAGCAGTGCGACAAGCGAAAAAAAAAAATCTTTTGTGTGGCATAGCACTGACCGCCTGGAAGAAACCCCACTGTAAGTAATGACCTACAAGTGGTCGCTGAAAGTGCGGAACAATCCGTGCATTGCTATCTTCACGCTGTAAATGCAGCCACGCAGGACCCCCAGCGCACGGCGTTACTGGTAGTCTTTTGTCAGAGGTCGCCGGGCGGTATATAAGAATACCTTTTTTAGCAGACCATGTGAAAGCTTTTGCCGTGGACATAAACATTTGACAATTACACTTATTGTGTCATTTCCTTTCTTATCATTTGAGCTCTGCGTTTTGAGACAACCG
Organism: Rhipicephalus sanguineus; assembly: GCF_013339695.2. Classification (NCBI taxonomy): domain Eukaryota; kingdom Metazoa; phylum Arthropoda; class Arachnida; order Ixodida; family Ixodidae; genus Rhipicephalus; species Rhipicephalus sanguineus. The sequence continues at coordinate 74,810 of NW_023614436.1, forward strand.
AGTCTTGGATGCAAGGGTAAAAGACGCGATTTGCCTGATGGGAGCCTAACACCCGAATGCACAGATTCAGAGCACGTAACAACATAAACAGCAACATTATAGGCTATGTCCACAATATACACTGGTGCAGACGCGGCGTCATGACCATGTCAACCTAAGGAAGCAACAAAGCTATACGATCCCTTCTGCAATACTTGAAGGCAACTGTCTTACATGCTCATCTGCAGCTACGTTGCCCTTTGCGTGTCAATTGTGAATAGTTTACTGCCTTCACTCTTCCTCTTCCTTTGATTCTCGACTTTCACTCTCTATCCGTAGGGTAGCAAAGAGGACTAAGTCCAGTGAACCTCCGTGCCCTTCCTGCGTTCGCCCTTCCTCACTCTAAGTTCACGGCATTTTGTAGTCATCTACAGTTAAAACTCGATCTAACGAAACTCGGTTTTCCGAAGTTCCCGATCTAACGAAGAAACTAGCATGCCCCGACAAATACACACAGGGTTTAGTGTCGGCATCAAACAGAATTAACAAACTAATTTGGCCACCAAACCCGATTGAACAAAGTTTTTCCTAAAGTTACTCCGGAAAAAGCGGCGATTTCCATCGTATTTTGCCCGAGACTTCTTTTAACACGAAAGTGTTTTATACCGGGGTCCACCACTGCTCCACTGACGCATTTCCGTCACGGATATGACGTTGTAAAATATAAAGACTAAGATATGGCAAAGAAAAAACTGTAAGAAAAAGTTCCGTCAACGGGAGTAGAACTTACGACCTCTCGATCGCGCGCAGCGCGAAACGACTCCGCCACAGACGGCATGTTCCCTGCTATGCTAACGGCGAGCTATTTATGTGCACCATTCGCCGGTGGCGGTACTGTGAGATCGGCGGTAAAGCGTGTTTTCATTATCACTAGCGAGATGGCGCGAAGGGTTCGAAGAGCGCGCTTTAAAAGTCGTCCCCCACGCGGTTTAGCGCGCGCCTCGACAGGGCGTGGTCGCTCGTGCGGGCGCTTATCTCGTGATCTCAGTGGTTTGTACATCTTGCGCTCTGCCTGCAAGTTTCCGTTGAGAGCACGTCGCTCACTGCAGCGGCCACTTTTGCGAAAGGAGCGCGCTGCTCACACGGAAATAAGTTACCACTGTGACAGTTCGCGCTCATCCTGTGTATGTTCGTTCCGCGCGTCCTTTCTGCTTGAGCAGCGCATTGCACGTTTCGAGTGGCTTGCCGTTCTTCGCGTAACATTACAATTTGATGCTGTAGCATTCATTCCTTCGCGCTTGGGGCGAAAGAATGCACAACAAAAGCTCAACTACTTCTGTGAAGGCACGTTCCACTTTCGTGTTATACCGATTCCTATGACAGAGGGATCAGCCATGTTTTTTTTTTCTTCCACCGTACCGTCTAACGCAATCGCGTTAAAACGTCTCGCTGGCACAGTGACGGCCCTGACTTTGCTTTGACGAGGCTCGCCAATGCGCTGAACAAGAACTGACTCGGCAGCCGGTAGCGTTCTTACGGAGCTGATGGTACCAGAGGTGGCCGTGTTCGCTTTGCTTATTTCATGGTTTATGCGACGCATAACACTCATCGTCGCCTTCGATCTTTCTCTTTCGGCCTACTCGCGCAATCACTGCATTCGTTCTCCGCGTCATCACATATCGGTAGGCGGTAATAACTCCACATGACCATCTACCTGGCTTGCATCACCCGGACATGGTCTCCCTTACGTCTGGTCCGCCCTCGCGGACTTTTCAGACGCGCAGGCATGGGTTGCCGACAGAAATAATGTCATGGGAGCATTTGGGCGCCGCTACGTACTAATCTTAGATTTAGAAGGACCAAAATATCTCTCGCTCGATATTATGAAATTCCCGATTGGACAAAGTAATTCGAATTCCTCATCAATTAGTTAACTCGAGTTTTAACTGTATTACATCTATTCATTTTTATTTATTCATAGAGTACGACCTTGAATTTCTTAATGAAAGAAGATATTGCGGGCAACGTTGCACATTTCCACAGCTTCAGGCAAAAGGTAGCAGGTGCCACGTTAAAATTTTACGAAACATATGAACTCAAACTAACACAAGAGTACGCTTCAACGTCCAGCCAAGGTGACGAGAAAGAAGACCAATAAATGAAGATGTGGAGTTAGCAATGTCATAGGCACGAACCTAGTACACTACTGCCGCGGACGACTTCAATGCGAAAGTCAACTTCAATGCGAAAACAGAAAGGGGAAGAAGCAATTGATAACTATGGTGGAGACTGCAGGAGTAGAAGAGGAGAGGTGTTAACTGAATGCGCTTAACGAAATCGTCTTTGCATAATGAACACTTTCCTTGTTAATATTCTATATAGGAAGCGCTCATGGAAAAGCGGTAACAGAGAAACAAAGAGCAACAAATATGATGATGTGCAGTGATCAAAGCGCAATACAGGTCATCGATGTAGTAATTCCACATGCAGGTCAAGATGTAGCATTTGGTGTTTTACATTCATAGATATCAGCGAGATAAAATGTAGTGATCATAGGGTGGTGTGGGTGAGAATCACGCTCAGCCCAGACAGCGCAGGAACAAAACTGATCAATAAAAATAGGACAACATCGATGTAATCAGGACAAAAAACAGGATTTCACGATTGTAATTCAGAATAAATACAATGCTTTATAACAAGAAAATGAAGACAGAAAATATTCAAACAACCGTAACTAAAACAAATTCTGACACCGAACCGGACATTGGACGCAAAGCACCAACACAAAAATTAAGCTCTTTGAAAGCACTAAAGACAATAAAGAAGCTACAATACAAATGGTCTACAAAAAAAACAGAAAAAAAAACATACGTGATGATGAGCTGTCACAACTGATGAACAAACGTGAACCTAGTGACGCGCGAAAATATAAGGTCAAAGAGAACACCGCCATCGTCTAACGTCAGCGAGGAAAGCATATCGTAATACGTTCCGCCATGGTTGTTGGCATGCGGAACGTTGGGAAGCACTATAATCAAGGCGCGCAAGAGGGCATGTCACACGCTATTTTTTTTTTTTTTGTAGCGTTAGCTACACTCGCCTAGCCGAGCCAGTTTCGCGTGGCTCCTCAAGAGCCGTGCTGGGCATGCGCGAGAATCAGTGATGTCACACAGCTGGCACATCGGAGCCGGCCCCTCCCGCGCACTCCGCCGCTGCCGCGCGCGACTCGCTGCCGCTGGTCTGCGCTTTCCAGAGGAGTGACGTCGTAGCCGAAATAGACGTAATGGCGCCGGTGGGTGCGCAGCTTTTCGCCTTCGCTATGCAGTCGCCGTCTGACACTGCGCTGGAGCCGCTTGATAGCGCCTCTGACTGGCGTTTGCCAGTGTGGTTTAGCCGTGGAGAAGGAGAGCACAAATGCTGCTCAACGGCACAAAAGGGCGGAGAAGCTTAACGCATCGGATCCCCAAGTAGTTGCCTGGCAAAATAAATATGCATGTGCCACGTAATATGTATAACGTGTGTGTCATTGGAGCATCAGTAAGCATGATAATCAAGCTAATCCTAGACACTCAGGAAAGGTAAGAACAATCAACTGAACCTTTGCTAACACTACGTTATCCTGGCATAACCAAGTTAAGCCACTGCAACATTTCTTCTTTTTTTTTGTATTCCGCCGGCATCTGCACCAAGCATAAAAAGACTTGTACTTAATAGATAGAAAGTTTGAAATTGTATAATCTGACGTTTTGCAAACCGATCTAGAACTTTCTAGTTGAATTTTTTGCCTAACATTGGTGCTTGAAAAGTCGGGTAATTAAATTTGCCAATTAACCAATTGAGCATCAAACAAAAATAGTGTGACGTACTCCATGCAATACTCAACAACTTGCATTTGGTTAATATTAGCTGGGGCACCTTTTATGTATTGTGCGTTAGAGGCAAAACTTGAAAGAAAACAGCAGCAACTATGCTAGAGCACACGCCTACGAGCCCAAGCAAAGGCACAACTGTAGAATCACTACGCTGGCAAAAGATAATGTAAAATAGCATATGTTGATGGAATGCATGACACTGATATTAAAGACATCATATAGATGACATGATTGAATAGTGTGTCATGGCATGCGCCCATCTTATAAAGCATGCACCTAGCGAAAGGCATTCATGTTATGACTTGGCTATGCCATGCAAGCAATATCGTGACATGCAATGGCAAGTAGTCACTGTCACGCGCATATTGGGATAACTCAGTTAAACAATGACTAGGGTCTTTAGTGAGTTAGTGCATTCATATGCCATGGCATAATTTCGTAACATGTTCCATGTAACCGCAAGGCATATAGTGGGAGTCATTACAATTTGTAACAAGTTATGCGTGTTATGCTAGGTTTGCGTAGTTTTATTGTCCATTAAAAATAATAACAATGTCATCACGTGATCTATGCGATTAATACGTGCATAGGCGTGCACGTCATGCAGTCAGAGCAATGATTCGAACAGTATGCCGTAATGCCAAAACATATGTGCTATGACATATAATTATGCATGCCACGTCATCCATGCCATGGAATCATAACTCATCTTTCTAATACATGCACGTCTGATATAAATTCTGGAATAATGAACCAGTGATGGAGATGACCTCGTCGGTTTCATCACGAACGAGGCTAGAGTAGATAGAGAAGGCCAATGTGCCATTTCTCTGGTAAAAGTTTTCTTTATTGTAGTGATGAGCAGGGCTTCCAGATTTACAGACAAATGCAATTACACACATGCAGACCGAACAAAATATCACAGAAAACGACGAAGTGTAACTGTAGAGACGCAGAGACCTAAAGTGAATTTCTTAAATACAAGCGTTACTACACAGAAAGAAATTACAACTGTCATGAATCGTTTAGCAGGTTATATAAATGCATATGAGAGCATAGCTTGCAAGTCTGCATGCAGCCAACAGAACTTTCCTCTTTTTTCACCAGTTTCGTCAGCACTGTCAATCATATTGCGCAGAATAAACGTTACGTAATCAAAATATTTAACACTGAACGAGGAAATGCAGACACTATAGCAAAAAATAATAATAAAAACAGAATCAATACCACGCGATTGAGAGGCATACGTATATCGGGGGTGACGCGCGTTTTGCGCCGCAACACAAAACGTCAATAAAATAAACGCGGCCCTACGCGACTTGACCTTGCCTTTGACAGCTG
>NW_023614437.1:0-40001 GCF_013339695.2 Rhipicephalus sanguineus
AGTAATTAATCACTGCGCAGCGAAGACGCTTCCGCACGTGTCATGGTTACTGGCCACGGGCACACAACGCAATAAACACCGGCAAACCAACTGCACAGACACGCTACTGCATGACTTCTAGACGCGCATGAAGACGCGGAATTTGGGGAGGATGGAAGCCCCGTGAACGGACAATGAAAACCGAAACTGCTTTGCCCATTGGTCGTACGTAACGGTCGTATCAGTAGTTGTCGTAAAAGTCGCGGGCCTGCCAACAATTACGCCCCAAACGCTACGTACTATACGCCAAATACAACAACGTCTGAACAAGCTCATTACGTTGACTGCGTTTACAGTCACGATCCTTACCGACGATCCGTACGTTGCGCACGTAGTCTAAACGCGGCTTAACGTAGTCATATTAACCAAAACATGGCTTAATTCGTCCATCCTAGAATCGGAGTTGTTACCATCATTTCCTGATTTCGATATATTTCGTAAAGATAGGCCTGACAGATCGCGTGGCGGTGGCGTTCTTATCGCCATTAACTAATCCTTGCATTGCACCCTAGCAAACGTATGGCCTATTCTCGAAATCTTATGGTTATGCTGTAATTCTACCTAGCCGCGTATGCTCATTCCTGTATGTTATTTACCCCCTACCAGCGACAGATCTTTCAATCTGCACTTTCATGAATGCCGGCTAATCATAAAGAAAGCCTATAGTAACTCTCCTATCGTTATTTTGGTGATTTCAACTTTCCTTTGACTGGACTAATGCTGCAGTCATACTGTTACGAAATAACATTGAATGTCTGTTGAAACTTTTTTAGCGCGCACAGAAGACGGAGGACACAGAAAGAAGGTACAAAACGAGTGCTTACTCACAACTGGTTTATTTTTTTAAAGGGACTAAACATATAAGCACAACTAATCATCACAAAGCATGCGCGGACCAAGTCATGAGGCATATTAGCAGATTACAACAAGTTAACCACAGTTAAAAAATCCATTTCTTTATCAGTAAGCGCCACCGATGGTTGACTGATACACGTCCTTATTCGTATTTTGTGTGCGCTAAAAAAGTTTCGACATGAAATCGTACCAACTGGCCCAGCTCTCAGTTTTACTGGAACATTGAAAGTAATTTCCTGAACATATGTCTTACATTCGGTCTATCCCAACTTGTCACTGAACCAGCACGCAGTTCAACTAATTTTTCCAACATTCTTGCCCCAATTTTATCAACAAACGTCGATTATCTTCCATCGCTAAGTGATCATTCTGTTGTTCACGTTACCATGCCCAGTTATATCAACACAACTTAAAAATGTCTAAACACTCTGACACTGTACGACAAAGGCGATTACGTTTCCACGTCTGATGAACTAGCTGTCTTTTGCGATCAATTCGCAATTCATAATCACTCACTCTCCACTTAAACTATCTGGTCGAAGGGTCACTCCTGTAATGCTCTTGTGGAGCCCAACTAGCCCTCATCATCCATGAAATTCACTCGCACCTTGATAATAATATTCCCATTGATGCCATATTTCCTGACTTCGAAAAGCATTCGACAAAGTTTCACATCGTCAATTTTCAACTTTCACACCTTAACTTAGACCCCTCCGTGCTCGACTGGATTCGCGAATTCTTGACTGATCGCCGGTAGTTTGTTGTTTCTAACTCCTGCAAGTCTCCCCTCTCTCGCGCTCACCCCGGCGTTACACAAGGTACTGTACTAGGCCCCCTATTTTTGAAAATTTATATTAACGACCTGCCAAGTCACATTTACTCTAATATTAGACTATTCGCTTATTATTGGGGGTTATATCACCCTGTATGTAACGTTTTAAATTATTCCGTTTTGCAGAGAGATCTCAACACTATTCACGAATGGTGCGAAAAGTGGTTAATGTCCCTAAATAATAAGACATTTGTAATGATTTTTCATCGACGTAACGACTACATCGCTAACGTTTACACCCTATACAACACCATTAAACATTGAGGTGTTCAAATTTCTTGTGATTTAACATGGTCGCTACAGATTATTAACATTATTATTTATTCTTCTAATCGAGTCCTCGGTTATCTTCGTCGCAACCTTGCCTCGGCACCTAACTCTCCTAAACTAGTAGCTTATAAAACGCGTGTAAGGCCCAAACTTGAGGATGCTTATGCCATTTTTTTTATCTTTATAAAGCTAACTTTACTAATATGCTTGAATCCACCCAGAAGCGTATTTCCAGAGTAATTATCTCGAGTTGCTCGACTAACATCAGTGTTAGAACAGTAAAATCTCAGCTTAACCTTATTCATCTGGCATCTCTCCGTAAAATTTCACGCCTGTGCCTTTATTATAATTTGTTTCATTCCTTGTCTGGAGGCAATGCAATCATCAGACCTGTACAAAGGGAAGGCATTGTATTTGCAGGGGTATTTTGCGTACTTTGACAAGCCTGTTCTCTAGCATCCATAGGATGCTAAGAGAAGAGGCTTGTCCCAATGGTAAGGACGTGCTGAGTCGAAACGCGAGTGGGTTTTTTGGTAAAACTGGTAAGTTTTCAAACGAATGACTATAAGCGGAGCCCTGTGGGAAGGCCTAGTGATGATGATTACGAATGTGACAGAACGCTGAAAACATTTCGTGTTAATCGCCATCGCTCCCATAAAAAGGGGGAGTGGATACCAGCTAGCTTCACGAGGAATCCACGTCACACCTCCTTAACGCTGCAGTACGGCCGAACAGTTAAAAAATACTCACACGAAAACACAGTGTTTCCTGAAAGTTTAAGGTAAATGCGAGAAAGAGAAGCAAGTGATAAAAAAGCATAGGGGTGGGTCCCCTACGCTCAGGTTAAAGGATTGCAACACAACACGTGCGAAGCTATGAGGGATCTGCTGATCCCTGTCAAGACACGGAGCGCGCGACCACAGGTGACCACACCCGATTGGTCAAAGTACACTCTAAATACTGAAGCTCCTGCAGTAAGAGTTAAAAAGCTTTGTTACTCCAGTAGATCTCATTACACTCTCTCTACAGAGGTGCTTTACTCTTTCTTGCAAGGAGGAGTGAAAGGCCCCGTCACTCCACCTCGCAAAACAGAATAAAGTGCCTGTCGCACTCCTGCATTCCACGAGAGAGTAAAAGGTTGTTTTACTCTCTTACCATATAAGAGCTTGTTTCAAAGTTTGTTTTAGTCTTGGACTGTAAAGGAGCTGTAAAAAAGTTCGTGCAGTCTTATATCTCCGGCTGTCGCTCAATCGGTGAAGTGAAGGTAATAGAATCCGCGTGAACTTATCGCGACGAAAACCGCTGACATGCACAAAGAATCAGCGATCATAAATACACGCCATTATGTTCACAGGTACGCACACTCTCACTCAGGTACTAGTTATAAACTAACAAGCGGCGGCGCGCCGCAGCGCACTAAATAAAAAATACTGTGGGCAGAAAGCCCGACAAAAAAAAACAAGGGGGAGGCGGGGACCGTTCGCCTTGCCTTTAAGAGTTGAAAACAACTGTAACTTTCACACACACACACACACACACACACACACACACACACACACACACACACACACACACACACACACACACACACACACACACACACACACACACACACACACACACACACACAAACTATCGCCATCTCAATCGGTAGATTGCCTTCGCTTTTCGATGGAGACGTATACACAGTGCCGCAAGAAAAGCCAAAGTGAAAACGCCCTCTGGCTTCTATCTTTGCATTTACCTCGAATTTTTGGTAACAACCAACGCTGTTTTTTTGCTGAGAACCAAAGATACCGGCGCAGCCCACACCGGAAAGAGCGCTTTGCTGTCGCATAAAAAAATAGACGCGACTGTCTTGAAGCGTCCGCAAACAGGAGGGCTGTTACATGCGACCGCGTGAGATAAACACGATAACACAACCTTACGACGCATGCGCGAGCGAGGAAAGAAAAAAAATTGGCTGCGTATCTGCGTGCTTCGCTGCAAATGTCGTCGAAAGACGATAGAGGAGCGCTGCCTTAGAGTTACTGTATATGCTACCTTTGGGTAGTAGAGTTGCGCATAGGTCTGGCTAGCAACCTTGGCTATGTCGCGAAGACTCAATCCGTTTTTGCAGGCGACATGCCTACCGGGTTACCGGTCGATATGTTTGGCGTGTCGAAGACCGGTGATTTACTTTAATGTGAATGACTAGTGTCAATCCAGTTCGCTGCAGCGGCGCCATCGAGAAATACAAAACTTGGCCCCAGCGTTAGCTTCTCCGCAACGCATGATTGCTAGCGGCGTTTGGAAGACAGATGCGCAACTCTGCTACCTAAAGGTAGCATATGCAGTAACTCTACGCTGCGTGAGATATGGGCGCTATCTGGCAATACGTCGGGAAACGAGCTTGTGCAGTGGGCACGAAGGAGGAAAGTTCTTTTTTTCCTCCGTGGCAAAGGACTTTCGTGGGCGCGTCGCATTTTCAGCGCAGATGCATTTTCAGCGCAGCTTAAAAAACTAGGGTCTTTAGAATTACGTATCTATGTATTTTCTATTAAAGGAACACACCACCTAATACATACCTTGTGATGTTGGCCTCAGATATGCGTAATATTTACTTTTTGATCGACAACGTTCACAAATATGTAGAGCCGTACCAGTTCAAGCTGAGTGGGCGGTAAGCAAGTGGTTCAACTATGGCCGGGTGGCTGAATCGTGTGACAAACAGACAGACAGACAGAACCAAAAGGAAGATGCTTGGTTAATACGTTTGTTGTTGTATAGCTGCTTGGTAGCGTACAGTGTATTGCCCCAGTCTGTATAATATTGCGTCTAGCGTTTGTGTAAGTTACCTTGACGCAATTTATAAGTATTTAGTTTATAAACGTCGCATGCGCTTGCGTGTACAGGTTCAATAAACTTTCCTTTGTGACCAAAATTTCTGCGTTTAGGTTCCCCAAGAAAGACTATCGTCTTTAAAAAACACACCGTGAGAGAAGTGTGTGTGCAGTGATGTTCTGTGCAGAGAATTTTGCCTTGTTCGGGGAATTTTCTGAATTCGTTTTGGCCAAAAGATAAAAAGCGAATCTTTGCGATCTTGCAGGGAATTTCATGAATAGTGAAATTCGCTTAGTATTACCAATGCATAGCTGTCATAATGCGCCTTCAGCTTCCGCAATCGGTTGAGGCGCAAGAACTACGCCAAAGCATAGTTCTTCAGACGTATTTCTGATAAATATGTCGAGTGATTTCTATTTCACTCCGGGTGTTAGTCTCGAAATCCACATATGCACAGTTTACTTACAGCACAACTTACGAAGGCCATGTTTTTGTATTGTGGGCGACAGTCGTTTGCACGTCATACAAATGTATTTATGGTGGTGTTTGTATGGGCTCGCACGCATTATTACAATTGCGGAGGGGAAAATGCGGGAATTTTCTTCGAAGTATGCAGGGAAAAATGCCCGAAATAGGGAAATTTTATATCTCAGAATGAGAATCTTTTGGCGTAGTACGGAACATTTCGGAAGTACGGAAATTTATATCTCAGAATGAGAATCTTTCGGCGTAGTACGTTTCGGCGTGCGTGCCGCTAAGGCGAAGTCTCGCAGTCGTCCTTCGCTGTCTTCGCCATTTTTTCATTTTGTTCCGTTGCGCGGTCATCGAAGTTTCCTAATTGCTTAGCTGTGTGGACAGTGCGTGCCCGTGTGTGCGCGATCTGGACGCTGAACGTGAACGACATTTAGCGACGGCAGTGCAACATCCCGTACTGTGAGCGCGTTGGTTTCTTGGTGGTCTGGAGACTCAAGCGAGCTTGCAGCTTTGTGTCTGCGTGTTCGGCCAACACCTGGTGCGGCACAGGCGGGAATGCGAACGGTAAGTGGTGCTTCTGTTTTCTCTGTTTCGCGTCCTATCGTAGGTCAGGTGTGAAGTGCTTCGCAGTGTGTCGCTTGGAAAGTACAATGAAAAGGAGAAACAAAAAGCATTAGGCGCACATACGTCTGATGCCTGATGCGCGTTTGAAAAGATGTTGTGAAGGCACCAACTCTGCACGGTCAGTCTATCGAAGCACGAGTACGCCTCGATAAAGGCATTTTGTGCTATATATTTTGTTTGCTTACCACAAAGCATGAATGCGGAAGCGTACTTTCAGAAAATATACACTTAGGCGAAAGGCCGCTGTTATCACGCTGTCATGTGCTACCTTTGTTTTCATTTGGTTCTGTTGCACTTGTCCGCCTGTGTGGTACGTTGGTTGCGGTGCTCGGCTGCTGACCTGAAAGTCGTGGCTTCAATCTCTACCGCGGCGATAGCATTTCTATGGAGGCAAAATGCTAAAAGCCGTTGTACTCTGTGATGTCAGTCCACCTTAAAGAACACCAGATGGGCGAAACTTCCGCAGCCCGCCGTCGCGGCGTGCCTTTAATCATATCATAGTTTTGGCACGTCAAACCTCAGAAAATATTGTTATTATTAGTTGCGGCATACTTGATGTGTTTGCGTTTTCCCTGTGTATCAGTGTAAACATGTGCGCATTATTGGGCAGTTTTAGAATAGTGTACGCAAAGGTTTGCGTTAGCGTTTGTCGCCACTGCACATGCCTGTTAAGTGACGGAAATAGCGGGCGACCGCAACGAACGCTATCTTTCGTACACTATTCTAAAACCTCTTAATAGGGAGTTTTCTAAAAGGGGCCCAAGTCGGTTTGGGGCCCGCAAAAAATAGCGTCGAGGCCACTGCGCATGCGCGAGACCCAGACAGCGGTTGGGTTTTGCGTTGGGGACGCTATTCCTCGAATTTAGCGAGAGCCCCAAAGCCTGCTCCAAAAGCATTGCCTAAAACAACCATGACGGCACTCACTGAAGCGACGGCACATGGCCAAGACCAGAGTGACCTAGAACAGGGGGAGTGTCAAAAGCGCCGCATACCCTATTCGAAAATTCTTAGCTCGTGCTTGACCCAAAGCGAGCACACGCAAAGGGCTTTGGGGCCTGAAACCTTTGGGGACCCTATTCGAAAACTCTTTAATATCAATAAGTGGGGATATTTTTCTATAAAATTTCGCATTGCACACTATGTCCGTCTTTAAGACAAAAAAAGAAAATAAATAGCATAACACAGGTAATTACGTCATTAGGTTGAATTTACTTGACTAGAGCGAATAAATCATACTGCAGATTTATGATTATGGCCATATGATGTGACAGTCATCTGCTAAGTGACAACAAGTATGGTGAAGCACATACATTTTACGGTATTGTTACTTAATTGGTGACACATATCAGCTCTTGAACTTTCCTAGATTTCATGTGAATATTGTCAGCAAGTTGAAGATGTGTGAGCTGTGTCCGACTACTTCGTCACATCAATGCAAGTCAGATCGACGCAATCCTGATGGCAGAGCGACAGTTATGAATAAAATGTTACTCGAATAAGACTATTATGAAGCTCTGAAGCAAGGCTAAGCCGCCATTAAACATTATCGCAGTTTAAGAAAACTAATGTTCAGCGAGAACATAACACCTTTCGTAATTTTTTATGGTTTACTTCTGTAAGCCATATGTACGCTTCCTACCGTCATGCTTCCTAATGAATGTGAATATTGAGGTTAGTGCAGCACCTGAAGCAGTATGCAATGACAGGCGGGTCACCAGATGACTCTATCGCCAATTCACAAAGGATGTGCTGTTCTGCACGTAATCCATGCTGTACCATGCTTTGTTTTGAGCTTTTATTGCGATAGCAATTATATGGACACTCTCGGCTGGTTTTCGCCGTCGGCGTCGCCGTCATGTTCCGTGTACATATAAACGCCAAAAAGAAAAATTCTTTCCGACGCGTGTAATCGAACGGGCGACCTCTCGCTCTGCAGCTCGCGGCGTTAGACCGCTAGGACACGAACAATACCTTCTTTCAGCATTTAACGGCGAGCTACTTATATACACCATTTACTTCAGCGTGCTTTCTTGCTCACCAGCGAGGTGGCGCGATGAGCGCGAGGGGCGCGCTTTAAAGGTCATCGCCCAGCTCGTAGCGATGTGCACTCCTCCATGCACTTCGCCCTACAGGGCGTGGTTGCCTGCGCGCGCACTTATCTCCTTGGGGGAGGGGGGGGGGTGTACGTCTTGTGTTTTCACCGCGATGTCCGCGCGGAATTTACAAAGTGTACGAAGGTCACTTCGCTCACTGCAGCGGCCCCGTTGGCGAAACCAACACGCTGTTCAAATTGAAATAAGTAACAACTTTGAGAGTTGTTAGCTCGCGCTCGTTCTGTGTATACCTGTGCATTTCTTTCATGCGTCCTTCTTTATGTTTGAGTAACGCGATTTAAGTGTCGAGTTGTGACACTTGATAATTCGCGCTCGTCCTGTGTGTGTTCTTTTCGTGCGTCCTTTGCGCTTGAAATGTGGAGCGGCTTTCCGTTCTTCGCGTTACATTGCAATTTGTTGTTATCGCATTCACTGCTTCGTCGTTGCGGCGAGACTGTGACTTTTCTTTTTCAATAGTGAATGCACTGCATCTCTTCTCTCTCTCTCTCTTTTTATTTCCCTTCCCTCCTCTCTATTTCTTGTCGTTTTATTCCCCTTCCCCGATCCCCCTGTGTAGGGTTGCCAACCGGAATTGTTTACGGTAAACCTCTCTGCCTTCTTCTTTTTCTGTTTTTCCTTCCTAGCATGATACCAGTCAAACAACTTAATTCATCAGAAACACTAATGCTGTGTATTTGACGAAATAGCTGGTGTAGAGTGAGCTTGAAACTGCAAGTATTTGCTTTTTGATCTCATACAGGCAGCGCAATGTTGGTTGGCTTGTAGTGTGAAGGGTATGAATGTTTGTGCAATTGGCAGCACCACACTACTGAACTTGATGTGTATATTTGGAAATACCGCAAGGCAGAAAGGAAAGAAAGAAATAGATGGGAAGACAAGCAGGTTAGCCAGTTGTTAGACTGGCTGCGCTATGCTGTGCAAATGAAGAGGTTACGAGGAATAAAGGATAATAGAAAAGAAACTTCACAGAAGAATAATAAGCAGGAAAGAAGAATACGATGCCTCCTAAAGTCTTTCTGTAAGGTCACTTTTGCGTAAGAAGCACAGCAACGCCTTCAATACTAACATTAACGGGAGCAGCAAGGACAAGAGAATAATAGCTGTGGAATCTGTTTTCCCGTAGTTAACTAAAGGCTTTACCTACGCTGCCGGTTTTGTATCGTGAACTGAATTTGTTCTTGGTGTTGGAGTGCCTTAGGATAATAAATTTAGAGTTAAAAAAGTGTTTGATGCATGGAGGTCAAACTGAATTTATGCCAGTTATTTCAATTAGGTACTGTTGTACTTTGTCGACAGCTCATCAGTGCAGCATGAAATCGTGAGTCCCTACAAAAATGGGGTTCATCTTTCTTTACTTTTCTTTACTTTGCAGCTATGGGCACCAGCAGCTTTCCAAGAACTCGTGAAGCTCGTCTAGATGCTTCACAGAACCTGGGTAGGTAGCGGTAATAGCCTTAGGATAGTATGATCAAATAGAAGGCAGTTCTGAATTGTGCAAAGTATACCAGTTTCTAATACAGAAATTGAGTCATTCATACATTGGAAACCTTGAGAGTCACACTATTATGAGTCCAATTTCGTGGTAGCTCTCATCTCAGCCACCCTGATACAGTATGCTGAATCTGCACCTGCACTGTGTCACACCTATAACACTATATTTAATTTAGAGTGGAGTTCCTCAATAATAGGCACTTCTAGCATGAAATGGGCAGTATATGAAAAGGATTCGTAGCGTTCTTGGGCAAATTGTCAGTACTTATATAAGCAGTGCTGAGAAGACAAGCACAAAAGAGAGAGAGAGAAAGCTCTTTAATGAAAAACAGAGAATTCTGCCGAAGACAAGCACAAGAAAGTGCACAACACGGGCGCTTACTCAGAAAAATTAAAGCTTTATTTCTTCAAAAAAAAACGCACCTAAACCCGATCCTCGCTTTTCTTCCGTTCTGCTTCAAATGGTCAGTATTGTGGTGCATTACCTTTACTATGAAGGGGCATGTAGATCGAAGTACTTTGAAGCTCCCCAGCGCATTGTTATTATGGAGTTTAACATCATTTTTAGGTCTGGCGGTCCCATGCCACCACTTTCACACGGGTGGGTGCCCTCCCAAGCGACTATGAACTGCGTTCTGCCGAGCACCAGGCCGGAAGTGCGCGTGTCCCTATTTTACTATTTACCCGGCGGCAGCAATTATCTGCCTCCCACAGCGGCGGCGGATGCTCGACTATTTCACCAAGGCTGTGGTGGTTTAAGTTCCACCCAGGGGCCTTCACCGAACCATATGGCGCCACCTTTCGAGATGTGTACCCAAACAACCGAGCGCCAGGTCGGTGAACTCGTCTACTCATTAGAAAAAACCGGTGGGTTCTCGGTCGGCACTGGGAGTCAAATCCGGTACCTCCCGCATTGAAATCGGACGCTCAACCACGTAGCCATGGCCGATGTGTGAATGGTAGCTGCACAACCATTCACAAATTTGCGACACAAATTTTAGTCCCCCTGCGACTGCTTGAAATTATGCTTTAGCCCTGGATTACGAAACTTAGGTGTATGTGCTATAGGTGCCAAACACTAATAGACATTGTACAAGCTCTCATATATCAACGCACAATAAACGCTCAACTACCTCTGTGAACTGAAGACCGTTTCACTTCCGTGTTATACCAATTACTATGACGGAGGGATCAGCCATGTTTTTTTTTTGTCTAACTGTGCATAACGCCTGTGCCGCTCGTGTATCGTGTATCAAACTTTTTCTCCAGTTTTTACGTTTCACGTGCGCATTATTCGAAGGTGGTTTCGTTCGTTCGTAGATTCTTGTTCATCCCTATATACAAGTCGACGCCACACTTCGTGCAGGCCATGCAGTGCGCGAAGGAACCCCGAAGAGAAGTGAAACCGCCACAAAATGACACAGAATTGTTCTGCAACCCGTGAATACACGCTCAGCCGACGTGGACAACTACATCAGAAACGCCATTCCAATACACTGATGAGCTTCAGTTTGAAGTAGAGTCCGTCTTGAGGCTCAACTAAGTGATTGGTCTCCAAGTGGTATTTCTATAGCGCAGTCGTCGCTGCACACCTTCCGGTGCACGAGTCGTATCCTAGCAGTGTCTGTTCAACGGCGACAGGCTAGGCTCGAACGAAATATTCGCGCTAAGAAAATGTCACGAAGCGCAATATCCGTTACAGTGAAATAATCAACAGAGATGTACACTGAAATCTCGACATTTTTTTATTATATTATTTCTTGAAGTCAAGAAGTAATATCGAACTCATATCGCTGATGTGTGCCTTCCATAGTCACGTAACTAGGCAAAATAAGTTTGCAAGTGGTTACACTGACAGCCCGAGAGCCACGAAGATGCGCATTCTTTACGATTCCGACAGCTGTATTCATAAAAAATTGAATCCCAAGACCGCGTCAGCGGTTTTCATTGCCGCAGTATCGACTGCAGTTGTTCGCTTTATAGGCTTCGAAAGCAGCGCCGAGTGGCGTCACTGCTCTTATCACAACTGAGAATATATACGGCGCGTATCCTTTCGCCACAACACTGCCGCTCCGCCTCTGCGCTCGCGCAGAGCTCTCGGATTTCATCTGTGGTGCGTCACGTTGTAGTTATTGTTTGACTACCAGCGCTCCGGGCCGAATGAGGAGCGCACGTGTCCTCGCCACCGCCGCTGCCAAATCCAGCGACAAACCGCCGACGGCGACTGCAAAAACCTGCCTAAAGCGTTCGTACAATTTCCATCGGAGGATCACCGAAGAATGAGCGTTACACGGATCTGAAAGACGCTATGTTGCCCCGCTCGCAAACCGCTACTAATTACAGACTCTCGGAATAAAAGGTAGATGGCCCGGATCAACCGTCCCTCAGGGTATTAATCCTAAGGCAGCCTAAGCATTGATTTGGAAGTAAAAATTTCAGCGAAAAAGAAATTGAAACGCATCCCATAGTCATGTTCCCAGTGCAACATACACAAAGTGCGGTATCACGGATTTGAAACTCGTACAATACATCGTTTCGGATATCAATGGTATAGGGAACGCAAGCTCAAGTTTGCGGCGCGACGACAGCGCCGCACTGACCGCGCTGCGGCTCTGTCGGAAAGCTCTGTAGTGCATGCGCGTCCGACTCAGCCCCTTTCACGGCAGCGGTAGCGCCCCTGCGCACGCGTTCTTCTGTCGGTGCGGGTAACTGGGGGGCCGTCACCTCGGCACGTTGAACCGAGAGGCTTGCTGTGCGAAGCTGCGCATTTCCGCAATGGCAGAAGCGACCCGCGGAAGCGCAAGCGAGGTCCGAAGTATTGCGGTATTGCTCTGTCGTGGGCTGCCTCACCAAGGCACACGATTCACGTGTGAAACTGTATCGGTTCCCCGGCGTGTCGCACGAGAAATAAAGGTGGCAAGCGTGGACAGCTGACAGCGCTGTCTCGCCTTCTATTTTGGCTGTCCGAGTTCATCGCTTTCGTTCGTTTCAACTACCTGAATCGGTAAGTAACGCGGCGCATACACGGAGCGACTACAGTAATGATTACTCGCTGTCTTCTCGCATTGCGAAAGTCCAGTTACGGTTGTAGGTGAAGCAACTTTGTGTTTTGATTCCCCATGTTCGTGAGACCTACCCGTCGTTTTTGAACGCTCACACTCGCGTTATACCTTAGCGCTGCGCGGTTGGTTGAATTCAACTGAACTCGGCACATTGTCAGATGTTCGGCGCCTGCAATTCACGCGTCGGGAAGGCTGCTTTATCACGCCGGAACGGACGCCTGTGCATTTTCAGCAAGCTTTGACATCGTTCTGCAGGTTGGCTTTGTTTTTGTCACTTTATTGGGGTGATATATATTTAAGCCACTAAATATAACCGGCACTTAATACATGCATTGCAATTGCAACCTTGAAGTAACCACCTTCTGACTTTGTGCGCTTTTCTAGCCGTGTTCGCGCAGCACGTTTCTTACGCCTGTCAAGTCAATATCCTCATAAAAAAAAGAGTGCAAGCATGACGCTACAGCCGAAAAAACGAGCCAAGCAGTTCATCTTGCATCACAGTGGCTAAAGCACAGTGTCATGGCCGTATCATTTCTTTTTTTCGCAAGCCGCAAATGTTTGTTTACGAAAGTACACGGCTGCTACTATAAGCATGCCATATCAAAATTGTAGTCCACACCGCTGAAAATTGATAGCGTGTACGGCTTCATTTCGGAGTGCATGTGGACCACTATTCATCTAGAACATGACAGAATCAGACTTACCTCGACGTAAACGTCCTACACGGCGTAATCGTGACTTGGGAAATACATTTCGCGTTGAGTCGGGCGTCGGTGTCGTCGGTCGTCTGCTCTTCACCGTAAACGTTATTGACGAGCCTTTTTTATTTTATCAAGTTCGCTTTAGGGAAGTGCCAGTCAAGTTTGAAGATCCTTTTGAAGCCACACTGAAAGCGGTACATTGTGAGGCGCCACAACTGCACCACGAGAGCTCTGCACGTGCACGTGCACGGAAGCGAGCGGCAGCGCGTTGGAGAGAAGAAAAAACGCGCGTTGCTTGCACCCACTTTGTATTTTAGATGCGACAGCATCTTATTCTCCGGGCAGTGTCCGTTCTGCGGCGTCCGCACCCATACTGCGCAACCACCAATTCTGGAGGAGGTGGCGTGAGCGCTGCCTCCGCTTCGTTTCTCCTATCCCGCTTCTCTCTCTCCGCCACAGCTGTGCGCTCGTATATAATGCGGCGCGCGCTCGCTCAGCGCCCTCTAGGTGGCATTGGCTCTCTTCCGTTGCACTCTCCTTCGCAACGGCGCTATTTGCGGCGAGAACGACCTATAGGAGGCAGCACCGTCGCCGCGTTAGTGTGGAGAGGCGGTCGGCGGCGCGTATACAAATGCACACAGCGGCGCTTCGTTGCGAGCTGTTCGAGCCAATTGACGGCGAATAAAATGCGTTGATTGCAGCTTACTGGTAATATATACGCTCTTCATTGTTGAATCGATGCACGAAGATCATCCGACGTTACTATTACTAGTGAGAGAAGCGCAATTTGCCGATGAAAGGTATGCTCGCCCTGGGTGACAGTCTGCGCTTACGCACCATACGACGTTTTTTGTTGCTTACTCTGTACGTGTTTAGTTTACCCTGCGTTCTGTGTACTACGCACTGCTGTAGCACGCCTGAACTACTTAAGTGTTTACTTATTCTTCATTTGTATACCAGCCCATATTCCTGTGCAATATGAGTTCAATAGTACTGTTCGCGCGAGTACGCATACGCATGGAAGAGTGTTTAGCATAGAGTTTTCATCCATTGATTACGTGCACGACAGTGATGCAACAAAGGTCCGGTTATTTTATGGAATAAGGGTCTTTTTTTCTTGAAGTAATGTCAGCTGCCTTCCATCAATTTATAACAACTCCACACAAACGCTCAAGATAATGTAAAAAAAGGATGATGTTTCGCGTGACATACGACAAAAATGTAAGGCACGCCGTCGGGATTAATTTAAAACATCTGGGTTTTTCAAAGCGTACCTAAATCTAAGCACACGGGTGTTTCTGCATAAATTTCGCCGCAAGTTCAAATTGTGCGCGGCAACACCGTTTTATCACTGCCGTGTCATTCCATTGTCTGTTTTTTTTAGGGACAGCTTGAGTACTAAAGTCGCAGGCTTCACTCGATAGAAATATTTCGCTTTAGCGGGACCACGACCGTAAAATAAAAGGACATCTTAAGCGAAACTAAAGCTCATCATGAACTACTGTGCCGCAGTTATACACCTAACAGCAACGCGAAAAAGCATGAGCCTCGTTTTTGTTTACCACCGAGTCGCTAAAACGCTGCATTAACACAGAATTTAATGCTCCTCATCATGTTTGGGACTATGCCAAGCGCACTTTACGATGTGCTTGAACCAGAAAGCGGCATCAGCACTGAAATGATTCTGGCGAACGAAGGGTACGACACCAATACACAGCCCTCTCGAAAGTCGCACTCACTGATCTTATTACAATGCGCATGCAGCCGAGCAAGCCCATTTGCTTCTGTACACATTGTAAGGGATACGTACGAGCAGTTGAAATCGGGCTAACATAACAGAACAAGCCGCCCTTTGAGAATGTGCAGGACGTACGCGCACATGCAAACACGACGTGGCTAGCAGACGACCCAGGGAGCAATCCACACTAGGCGCGCTTCAGCCAGTAGCCGCCAGGCGGCGACTCCGCTTGATCTCGCGGCCAATAGACGCTTGCGAAGCAAACGTAAACGGCAACGCCAGCAAGCGTTGCACTCTCCTTCGCAACGGCGCTATGGACGCTCGCGAAGCTCAACGTAAACGGCAACGCCGGCAAGCGTTGCACTCTCCTTGGCATCGGCGCTATGGACGCTCGCGAAGCTCAACGTAAACGGCAACGCTGGCAAGCGACTCTCGTAGCTGAGGCGCTGAGCCGTGCTCCCTATTAGGGTTGCAGAAGTGGCGCCTTTTCCTTTCGTCAACCTCTCAGCCTCCTCCTCCTCGAAGCTGCGAAAGCGCGCGTTCGCTGTGCTTCCGTCATTCGCTCTCTGTGCAACGGTGTGCGTAACGCCATGAACGATGTCAACGTCGGCGCTACTTGCACAGCCACCGCCGCGGAGCAGAAGAAGGCTCGGGAAGCCGAAAGTAAATGTAAGCGTCGACAAGCGGTAATACAAACGCCTCGACAACCACCGTCTCATAAGTCACATAAGAGAAACGGAAACCCGATGCGCACCCCCCGCGATGCTTTCGCATCCCACCATGGTTGCCCGTAGGGGGAGATGATGTGTAATTTTTTATGCCAGAGATGGCGCTGCCTGTCAAGAGCAGCAGCGCAACTAGGCGATGCTTGGGGAGCCTATAAACTGCTTCGCATCTAAAACTAGCTCACGACATGGCTCTCCTCATACAATATGGTCGCATAGCCGGGCGCGGCGGTACTATGAGTAAAGTCCGAACGATTCTCTATATGGGAGCAGTAGCCCAACCCATGTATGAGCTATTCGTGAATGTCATCGCAGTGCGGTCAATGGAGCCAAGTAATACACCAGCCATGTCATCTACGCCTTATTGCGCGACCTCCAAAATGGGACTGACGCAAAGGCGAATCATAGTTTTTACGTCTGTTCAGACCATAACGAACCAGCATTTATGCCGCGAAATGCAGTTACACATCATTCGGGGCTCAATCCTTTTACCAAAATAATAGGACAAATAAAATTATAAACCTAGTCGGATTATTCATTTGCGTGAATGAGTCCAAAAATGATCTAAAAACCCCTCGATGATTCTAGGCCCTGGCTAAAGTGCTTCGAGAGCTCGAGCACGGCCGCTGAATGGAAGAAAAGCTGCTGCCTGCCAATATGCGTGTTTTCATTGGGTGAACGCGTTACATGCTGAATCACACTGGTGTGCCGAGTTTTGAGACGCTAATGACATTGCACACTACAAGGGAACGCTTATCCGAATGCAAGTGAACGCACTCGCTTGAAAGAAGTATTTATACGGCGCATGGCGGCAGAAAACGCGTGGTTTCTTTTGGCGGCTGTGTTTAATAAGCGCTTCATGTCATCGGATATTTCACAGTAATCGCAATGCCCATGCACTGTTTTGGGCCGCGACGCAGATGGACAACTGCCAATACCTTAAATGTTATTTGCACAGAATTCCACCTAAATGATTCCCTCCGGGACGCCTACTTATGAAGTATTCCGCAACAAAGCGACAACGAAGGCAGCAAGTAGGTGCCGACCTCAAGGGTTGTCGTCTCGTCTTTTAATTTCACCCAGTAGCTGGAATTGAAGCACAAGGTGTTGTAGCCGACAATTGTGCCGACCATATCTACGTCTCATTTTGCGTACAAGCTCTCAGTGGTCTTGTTCAAGCATAGAACACTTCTTCCTGTTCTCACAGCGCTGCCATAGCAAACGCAAAATACGATTCAAATAATTAGTGTCAAATTTCAAACATCGACGTTGTCTATCACTGACTTGCGGACGTTACTGACAAGGAAATTGAACTCTGCGCGACACCTTGGCCTTCAGACAGGGTCTCTAGACCGGACGCCAGCCAGCGCACTCGTGCTTTGGGACCACATTAAAACATGAGTGCGCCAGATATTTTGATTTAACGAGATTCAGCGCAAGTGGTAACAGCGCGACGACTTACAGGAAATGCTGCATTAGTATACGAGTAGGACACAGCCGTGCACGCTATAATTAGGATTAAAAAAAGCAACGTTACAAATGTGACGAATTTTCCGCCCACAAATTTAAAGGAAAGTGGATATTACGAGATTGAATTGCGAGAATTTCTTCTCTGATAACCGACTTCCCCTAAACTCTGCGACCACGTGATATCGAGGAAGGCTTTCGGGCTGCCTTGCCGGACAAAGCATCAGAAATTTCTCGGCTCAACCACTGGGTGAAACCGAGGTAACTATAGCTAAATTCTCGAAGGGCTCCTGGTAGAATGACGCCATTTACGTTTAGAAAAAAAGCAATTCTGCAGCATCACACTGAATGAAATATCGATCAAATAGAAAGGGCTTTACGATCGAAAAGTGGATAAAATTTGTGGACTCATCTATGTCACTGACTGGCCTGAAGAACGTAGCGTGGTGGTAGCGCTACGTATATTTCGCGTAACGCACTCACGGGTATTTCGTGTAACGAAACATTCGTCATGCTGGTTTCCTTTGAGGCAAAGGAAGTAATCACGCTTTATAAAAATTCGGCAGATCCCACGCACCGTGGGAGTCGATGTTATGCGAAGCATGCGACGGGAAGGTGACCGTGGCGTAATTTTTTTTACTGAGCACCACGTCACAAAATGACGCTAAAGATTTGTATAAATTTTATACGCACACATATGTGTGAAAGAGCCGAATATGTGCTATATAAGCAGTTGTTTACGGTTGGGTAACGCTGCCAACGGCAACGTGGGTATTACCAACACCAGAAGCGGTAAGCTGATATGCAGTGCTTATACTTGTCCCTTATGATGTAGAACGCACGCACGTTTTACGAACCCGTGTGCATGTGTGGAAGACGTTCTTGACAGTTCTTGAACAAGGTCATCATCACCGTGATCACTGAGCACCAGCAGCTGGTCATGACTTGTTATAGGATCCGGTCGTCATCGCGGTCAAGAGGGGTCCATGTGTAGTGAAGCATGTGGTGTAGTAGAGCTGTTGGAATTCGTGGATGCCTCGGTCATTTCGTCGACAAACTGTGAGACGATAGAGCCGGTGACATGTCGGAACCTGAAGCCACCCTTCGCGTTGGTGAGGTATAGGCCGTCGAGGCTGGTAGGCCTAGATAGTGCTACGTAGACCAACATCAGTGGAAGGCGCTTCTCATATTCGCAGACTACCTGGACGTATGTGGCCTAGGTTGCCTAGCCTACAAAGCGGCTGCCAATCAATCTGGCATCATCCTCTGTCAGCATGAGGCCATCGGCCAGCCTCGTAAGGAATGAAGAGGATGTTGCGTCATTCTGGCGGACGAAGTGCACTTTACCGTACGGTGATGTGGATACCATATGTAACTTTCGTTAATGTATTCCTCCGGGGTCGAGCAATGCTTAAGTATAGCTTGCTGAATCATATGCATAAAAATGTAATCTTTATAAGACTGCGATGAAAGTGGAGCCAATACTGGAACCACATACGTTAATCTGATAGGACTCCTGTATCGTAGGAGTTCACATCATATGAGTATCATGTAGTGCTCATTGTTTTCTTGTAAGATTATATAGCAAGCACCACAACCGCAATTTACGTTGCACTGATATTACGCCTGCGTAGGCTGTTTTTCCAAACCAGTTTATAGACCTGGCGTGGTTCAGTGGTAGAATGCCTGATTGCCACGCAGAATGGTTGGGTTCGATTCCTCTGGAATCTTAATTTTTATTCTTTACATTCGTCAAGTCAACGCTGGCGACGCTGGTTTTTCTTAAAGGGGCCATGACACCCAATTTTCGATCATAATATGTGTCACGTGGATTAATGCTTGGGCATTCACAAATAAGCTGGCGAAATTTTAGCGCATTTATTCGAGCACTTTATTCATAATCGAATATTTTTATAAAAACGCGAGTGCCCCGAGAGTCAGGCAACACTGGTGCACTCGCGAGCCGTGACGTAACAAGCACCTAGCTGAGCAAGCGTCTGCATTGCGGCGAACGATATTGTTCCGTGGTCAGCTGCACGTGATATCGAGATATTTTAGCTTTCTTCAGCTTGACACTGAAATTGAACGATTTGCAGCGGCTGAAACATTGGTAGAAGACGACGGCTCCGTTCCGTGCTGCACGTGACGTCACACGTGCCATGGGAAAATGGCGGTCGCCGGCGGTGGGCGAGCTTTACAGTCAGCGACTTCTAGGGCTTGTTTTGCACTGAAATATTCTTTTACGGCCCACTTTTGAAATATGTATAGGTATAATACACCCTCTACTTCTAGTTTTCGCTGAAAACAACAAATCTATGGGCGACCGTGTCATGGCCCCTTTAAAGGGGCCCTGCAACACTTTTTGAGCAGGGTCAAAAAGCACTGCCAATCGGTAGTCGAGGCTCCCGAGAACACGCGAGCCAAATATGATAGCGAAGCGAGCGGCCTGGAATTTACGATAAATTCTCAAATAAGCTGAAAATCGCTCCCTCTTCTCTCGACAAATGATGTATTAGTCCGCAATGTATGACGCGATTGTCGGCAGTTCCACCATTGGCTGATGTTATAATCACGATAACACCCTCATTTTACCTTAGTTGTTAATGTTGAGTTCAATAAGTAGATAATATGTATGTTTATATTGTTTTATGCCGTTAAAACACCGAACAAACATTAATATTAGCACTTCCGGTCTCACCGACAGCTCGTCTGCTCGTAGTTGCGTGGTTGCGTTTTCTTCATCATGTGCTGTGCCGAAATCGTGAATATTTCTGTGCTTTTGACCATCGCCGGTTGCCGTTGAGAGTGGCAGCCGTTCGAGTGTTGCCTCGTCAGCTGGAAACTGCATCGTCGGCACGTTCTCACGACCGACCGAGGCAGCGGTGCAGCATTTCTCCGATAACAATGCTGGCGCCGGCTAGCTTAGGATACCTGTGTTCGCTGTATGGCGAGAGTCCCGTTCGCTGTCTGTTCAGTATGTCATCGAGCCGTACCTCCGCGTATCCTCCCCGTAGTCCCAGGTTCCCGAGAAACCGCGACACAGCAACCAAGCAGTCTCGCATTTTCACGGTAGCTGCAGACAGCCGGGGGACGGGTCCGCGCCGGCCCGATGCCCCACGATCCTTTCTTCTAGTGTGTAGTTCTTTGTTGTCAGCCCGCACTCGCTGTGCGCCCGCATTCGAAGAGCAAACAGCATCGAAGATCGCCACTGGGAGAAGGGTGCACGCAGCTTTGCCGTGTTGAATACAATTCAAGCGCGAGCAGTGCGACGAGGCGGTGTATCGGAGTGTGGGTCGAAACCCATCTCAGCTGTCATTCGTTCCAAACGCGCACACAAGCTTGCGTCCATGGTTGGCAGAGCGACGAAAACACTCCGGCAGTTCGAGGTGCACATCCAACATTACCAAACCGCCTCGCAGTTTTCAAGCACGCGGGATACACGGTGCCATGGGCTCCGCCGCTCGACGACGACCGCGCGAGCCGACCGGAAGTGGCGCCACAGACCACGTGGTTGCGCCGAGACGCCAGAGATAAAAAAAATGCCGCCGGCGCTGACGTCGCCTGCTCGCTCCTCCGCCCTCCCTCCCTTCACGCCGCGCGCTGCTTTCCGCGCGCTCTCGCTGCGTTGAGTTGAGGGAGAAAGCTGCGGAACGTGATCTCTATAATTTGGTCACACCACTTAGACTTGACGGATTCGAAAAATTTTTGCGGCATATGACTCGTGAAGAGTCATACGTCAATAATGAGACTATTCCAATATAACTAAAAAAGGTGTTGCAGGGCCCCTTTAACGCTGTCGCATTTGTTACCAATGTCTGTTCTCGCCGTTCCTGGGTAGATATAAACTGTCGATCACCTGTGGCACATTCTCGTACACCGCGTCCCGTGGCAAGCGGGTATGTGCCACACGTGTCCAGTGGAAAGGGTTTGACGATGTACGAGACAAGATTTTCACATTATTCATATCTTGACCCGACAATCATATTGGTCAAATCATCTTATCCTCCCATGCCAATCTTGTTCTACACTGGGTTAAGGAGACGATCATGAGAGCACCCAGACGTAGGCGGCTAGATAGATAGATAGAGAGATACGTAGATAGAAACGCTCAAAGTGCCAAAGGTTCGCTAAGAAATGCTTCGCATTTAATAAATCCTCCGCACCAAGGAAGTTATCGGCGTATACAGCCCCAAATGGAGGATTGAAATGACTGAGCATATTACCAAACAACTGCGGACCATTTTTGTTCCAATTGAAAGACAAAATAGTTTTGGCAGCGTCTTAGTGCAGCACGCCTGTAAGTTTACTTGTGTTCTCCTGAATATTACTTGATTGCGTATATCAGCTAGAACGTATTAAAAATGTTATGTAACTGGGCAGAAAACTGGGCGAGTTGGTATCGATTCATTAAAGGGGTCACGAACCACTTTTACAAGTCATGATCTAATGACCTCAGTATCGAAGTTTACTGCCTTCCGAATCGATTGCCGCAAAACTTTTTGAATCCGTGAAGAACGAGCGGAGTTACGGGGGTTTGGCCCACGCTCTCAGCGCTTTCTCTCTTTTGTCGTCCCAACGAGCGCACTGGAAGCCACAGAGGGGGGGATGGCACGAGGGAAAGAAGTTACGTCAGCGCGCCTCGTGAAACGCGATCGCTCTCCCGCTGTGACTCGCGTGCGCGAGTGTGGCTACCGTGTAAAGTTAGCAGACTGTGGCGCCGACAAGTGGCGGCACCTAGTGGCAATTGCATAAAAGTGAGCCAAATTTATAAATAATTTGCAATTATTTATAATTTGCATAAAAGTGAGCAAAATATTATAAATTAATTGCGCGGGCATGTCGCTTATGTACAAAAGATGAGTTATTGCCAGAAGAAGACCAATATTAGTACATTCCAGCCAGCAAGTCAGTAGGAACATTGAATGAAATGCTTTCCTTGAAGCTGCAGGCGGAATGTGATTAGTAGACCTAACATATTACAAGTAGAGATTGAGATGGTGAAATCTCTTGTGGCTTACCTTACGAGGCGACCGGGAAGGGGCGCGACGTTCTTTACTGCGGCAGCGAAGAAAGACGCTACGGCCGGGTTCGTCGACTCTCCGTCACGGCGCAGAAAAGGCACTCGAGGCAGGTTGTCAACAAACAACGCGGGTTTATTAACCCAAGATGCAGCACATTACGACAGTCACGGGCTTGCAGGCCGTAAGGGGAACTCCGCAAGACCGATCGAGTACGCTTGCAGCGGCGCTACGACAATCGAAAAAGGTGCAGCAGTCGAGCACACTAACGAGAAGCCACCTGCCAACAGCAGCGCGTCAACCTCTCGTGCAGGCCTGAAAGCATCTGGCGCGGGCTTGCCCGCGCCAGAGAGCAGCGACCTCATGGGGGCAGGGGAGTGTCACTGGCGGCCAATGAGGACTGGCGAAACGGAGTGACGTAGGCTAGCGCAGTGTGCCGCGAGCATTGTTCAGACATGCCCGGACACGTGTTTCGTGCGGGGAAGACCAACGCATAGCTCCCACCAAGCAAAAATGCCGCCAGGCATTTTTGCTTGGTGCAAACGGCAAAAATGCCTGGCGATTGTGATAGCAATTACATGGACACTACGGCGGGTTTTTGCCGCTGCCGTGGCCATCGCCGTCATGTCCCCATATGTACATATATGTATATAATAACGTCATAAAGAAAAAAAAATACAATAACACAATTCCCAAGAGCACCACCGGGGATGCGAACCTCCGACCTCTCGCTCCGCAGCGCGCCGCGTTAGCCAACTCTACCACACTTCCTGCGTCTGCCGGCGTACAAGTTGCCAGCTATTCATATATACCATTTACCGCTGGCGGTAAGCAGATATAAACATGTTCCGAAAGCCGGGTGAATTCAGTATTCTAAAAAACAATTACTCCGACTTAACACAACACAACAGCTATTCTCGCAGAAGATCAGGAGGTGCTCGAGCGTGTTCTATCACCCGCGCGATGGCGCGAAGGGCACGCTCAAAAGTAACGCTCCAGATTCCATTTCAATTTGAAAACTGTCTATGTTCTTGTGAGACATATTTTACGCTTGAGCGCCGCGCAACACATTTCGAGCTGGTAGTCGTTCTAAGTGTGACATTCCAATTTCTTGCTATCGCATTCATTGCTTCGCCCTTGCGGCGTAACTGCGACTGTTTTGTCAAGTCTACACGAGAACACGTCCTGCGCATCAGAATTACTCGCAGAAACCTGCGCTTCGAATCAACACACATAGCGGACAGCATAAGCAGTCGGCGCGCTCGCTGATATGCACGGAACTACGCCACTCCGTATTTGCAGGCACGCTAAACGTTGCGTTAGGGTGCCTCGATGCGCACCAGCGTGCCGTTGGGTGGAGGACGCGAGCGCGGTTGAGTGAAACGACAGAGAAGCTTGAAAACAATGTATTTGATCTCCTAATAATGTGAAAAATGGCTATCTAATACACCAAGTCAGAAGTTTAAATGTAGCCATAAGGTACCCATGAAGCCAACCTGAAGTCGTGAGCTCGAAACTCAGTCGAAAATTCGCCAATTTGGCGCAAGGTAGCCACCAACGGCAACCCCAGATGCTGCCAATGCTGCGGCGGCAAATAACGGTTCCGTCGTGACCTCTGCTCAGTGACGGGTGCCTGTCTTGGCGGGCTTATACGCGAGACACTAAGACACTCTAAGGTTTCGTAAGGTCTCACAAGGATTCAGGGGTGCTATACTGGACATGGCCAAATTACGCTGTGTTGCCAAATTCACCCAGAAGGCAGCTACAGCCTCGGCGTCTCCGAGGGGCTTAAAATGATGTCCCAACGAAATTTTGAACATGGCGGAATAGGACGGCCTCCAGAAAAACACCCTCAAAAGGTCTCGCAAACGCTCCCCTAAACCCTCGTCTCCTTGTTCGAGCGATGACGTGACGTCACGATGTCTTCATGAGACGCGATCATGACGTCACATATCCAAAAATCTTTGTGACCGTCATTTTCACGTCATGGCGGTACGTCATATTGTGACGTCATCAAACAACATCGTTTCTTTCTCAAAGGTGGGCCTCTCACGGAGCTGAAGAACGCTTTCTGGGAGGTTCGGGGGTGCGGGAGGGAGAGGATCAACAGTACCAATGAGATCAAAAAAAAAAAAGAAAACGACTTTCGCATTCAAGTCGTCCTACGAGGATGCATAAGGGATCGTGTGTTTATTCCAGCGATTACCAGGCTGAAAAGAAATGGGATTCCCTGTCCCTTCCCTCGGCAACATCCCAGTTTGTTGCCTTCTAATGTCATTGTGACTTAGCAGTATGGCCGCTGAGCTCTTCTCGCAGAACCCCTTATACTGCAACTGAGCGACACTCACAAGAAGAGCACAGTGCCGGAGTAAGTTGAAAAATTCAAGAGATAAGCAACATCTTCCTCCCGTACAGGGGCGTAGCCAAGGGGGGGGGGGTTGGAGGGGTTCAAACCCCCACCGAAATTTTTCAGTTTTGCTTGCGTATATAGGCACGCACACATACAAAAGCACGCACGAACATACATAAAGTATGGTTGAACCCCCACGAAAAAAATTTCTGGCTACGCCCCTGCTCCCGTAACACTGCACATATCGCCTAATAATGAGCGGTTCAATAATCGTACGCTCAACAATGATCCAGAAATTGTTCGAACGTTTTCGTCAATTTTTATGGCAGCTACTGAAGGAGAGAAGCCTGAGCAACGCACTTCGACTTGTTTAAAAAAAAATGCCAAACATTCTCCGGCCACCGTGGTACCCCGTCCTTACCGTGCTCGACTGCTCACCCGAAAGACACGGGTTCGGTCCCTGCTTCGACGGTCGCATTTCGGTGGAGTTGAAATGCTAGAGGTACATGTACTGAGTAATTTCACTACACGTTAAAGATCTCCAGGTGGTCAAAATTATACAGTACCCTCTAGTAAGGCGTCTCTCGTAGGCTGAGCCGCTTTGGGACGTTAAGCCACATAAACCGACCAACTGACCATTCTATGGTAAAGTAAGACGTGGTGCCATATCGAGTTTAAAGGGACACTAAAGGCAAATATTAAGTCGACGTTGATTGTTGAAATAGCGGTCCAGAAACCTCGTAGCGCTGCTTTTGTGCCAAGGAAGTGCTTATTTTGAAATAAAATCACGTTTTTAGTGGTCCGCATCGCGTTAGCGTGCTTCAAATCTCCCGCCTGAAAATACGACTCTCATACGTCACTGCTGCCATGCCCAACGTTGCCCGCTTTTACTGCGCGGCCGCCGACACTAGCAGCAGCCGAGCGGAAGTAGCGGGACCCACAGTAGCAACAACGGCGCTGCGGCAAAGATTTGCTCGGATGGGCACATTCAAAGCCGTCACCAAGTTGCGGTTGGTGTCGTAATCCTCAGTACGAAAGTGCAGCGAGCACACACGCAGAGGTTTTGACTGTTTAGCACACTGGCGCAATGGCATGACACTAAGCCACTTCGAGCGTAAGGGTTCATTCCGCGGCACCCAGTGAAAAGACACACCGGTTTCCTTGCTGCAGCACTGGCGTTGTGCACCATTCGGGCATCCGGCAATATCACACGCATGCGGCATTTTGTCGAACTTTCTGTCAGAGCGACCTTCACGAGCGCGCAAAACACGCACGGCAGTACGCGATCCCGAAACTACCACTGAGACGGGCGAGGCACAGTTCGGCGAAAACGGAACCTTTGAACCACGCGCGCCGTTCCCCATGGCAACGCCACGGAGGTTTTGTTTTCCATGAATCAAGCGGAAACGAACAAACAGCATTTTATTACGTCTTTTGATGCTCGGAATGTTCTTTTTTTACTGCTGCTAGTTTGATTACTAGTGATTTATTGTAGGCCGACTTCCCTACGTCATCGGGATCACTTCGAAAACGTCCCACTCGTGGCGCTCGTCATGTGATACATTTAGCTTAATTTCTCGGTAAGTAGGGCACTGCTGTTGATAATATTGCCGTTTTAGAAGTTGTCATACATTGGGCTTTCACTCTAACATAAATTGTTATTTGCCTTTAGTGTCCCTTTAAGCGTTATCATGAAAAAAAATTGAGATACTGAATTCAAAATGGGAAAATTCAGGCACCCTTGACCTGTCGGGAAAATGGGTGCGAGTCAAGCTTGACGCGCGCGTCTGACATGCTGCCGTTCTTCACTCTTTCTCCTCTTACACCTCCCTAAGAGTTACTTCCTCAAGCACTCTCGTTTTAGGGAATGTTAGTCCTCAAAAACCCTGTCTCATCTTACTTCGTTCTAAGTGAAGGTTTTTTTGCATCTTGAAACTAGGTGAGAGATATGAATAAATGCAATCAGGAAAGCCAGGAGTGTTAACAATAAGAAAAATATCTGGTTTCCTACCCCGCTGTGGAAGGGATAAGGGGGCACAGAAAAGTAAGAACTAACTGGAAAAAGAATTGAGACGCCTGATACTCTCTTGTCTGAAGCGGCGCAAGCACCAACTCGATTGCGCTCTTTCTTTCGCCATTGCGCTGCTGAGAATAGTGAAACAGCTTTTACGCACAAAGGAAGTAAGCGTGTCGGCGATCAATGAAACCACGTCGCGGAAGCTCAGCAGGACATATCTGTGAATATTTGCAAGACGAGGGAAGGTTTCATTTACTCTTAAAATAAAAAGCCGCACGGTTCCTTCTTGAGCTACCTCAACCAACTCGAAGGTGAAAGCCATCGTCTCACTTTTAGCCTGAGTGCATTCTAAATATCCCCACGCCCGCTCCCGAAAGCTTTCTGCACCCAACGTGGTTTCTCACTGCCACCGGGGGGGGAGGCGTTGGATGCTCCTCACTCCTCAGTATGTCTTGCAGAGCCTCTACTATTGGTCTACCTTTAACTAAGCAACGATCGCATGTTACGACGTCATAAATTGACGTCACCTTATGTGACGTCACAGTGATGTCATGATGAAGCAAAAAATTTTGGAAACCTGTGACACATAGATAACGTCATATTGTGAAGTCATCACAAGGTAACCTTTTTTTGCATTACTCATAGCGACACCGCCGCCACGGATGCCGACGCTCACATTTCGCGTTTATTGAGGCATCTAACTTTTTGGCCTTGATAACCTCTGGTAAAAGAAGCTCTGAATTGTTTACGGACGCTACCTCTTTACAGAAAACGAACTATAGGAAGCGCCCACAGCGCACGGTCGTCGCAAAGTTGTACCCACAAAGCGGCTTCTTGTGTCAAATGTACGCAATCGATGAGAGAACTGCGTGATACACGGTGTTGCAGTGAACTGCCTGCATAACTAAATGTACAATACCGGAGTGCTGCTTTTGCAACCATTCAAACCGCAGGTATCTTTGCATATACTATAGCGGGCCGCCTTCTTCATCACGAAGGGCAACAGCACGCCAGCCGTGCGCCATCAAAATCAGTCCGCACTCACAGGAACAGTTCTCTACAGCTGCTCTGAGGCAGTTTTGTTTCAGTCATGAGTCACCCCGGATAAACTAGAATTATGCGAAGAAACAGCCTATTGAGAAAACACGCGAAATCAATGCGCTAGATTGATTGATTCCATGTTGATGCTCCAATGCACAAAACTCAGCACGAGCCAATATTACCAGACTGCGTAATCACGGCCGCTAACTCTAGCGATAGAACAAAAGTAAGGAAATCGTGTAGTCAGCAATCATGGGTGATAATTACATTAAGCGTGTTGATACATTCAACTCACTTTTTATAAAATACATGGACTGCTTAAATGGCTTTGGGTATAAAACCCCATTTACGCTTCCAAGTCGCTGTCCCGTAAATAAACAAGGTACACTTATTGACCACGTATTATATAATCTGCATACTAACCCTGACTGTGGTGTTGTCCAAGCGTCTATCACTGGTCACTATCCAACATTCATGCGTTTAACTGCTACTCTTTGCGCTCCGGAAAAAGACGTTATCAGAAAAAAGTTCAGCTCATCAATGCTCCTTTAGGTATTTTCCGCTACAGACTGGAACCCAGTAATGGCATGCGATAGCCCTAAAAATGCCTATAATATAGTTTTCAGATATGATTTCCAATGCTCTTCCAGACTAAACCGTAGTAATGAATTTCAAAAAAGAAAAACGTTTTCAGCTCCAAGTAACCCGTGCTTATATAGCAGCTTGCTAAATTGTCTGCGGAAAAAAGATAACTTTACAGAAAAACAAAAAAGAGCCCTTTAACACTGCACTTCATGAAAGGTACTCAAACAGGCTAAAATACAGTACAACGAAAATCAAATCGAGTATGTTGGTAATAATGTAAAAAAGCAGTGCAAAGTATTAAACTCTTTATTATGTAGGTGGAATCAAGACGCCTAAATAACCATGACACAGTCGGGAGATCTCGATAACCCTTCGCATATTGCAAACTCTTTCATCATTTTTTTACAGGCAAGCAAGCGTTTGACGATAACAGTGAAAAGATTTACCCCCATGTCCCTCACAGCTTTTTCTTTCAACCAGCAACACTCGAGGAAATAGTCACAATCATTTCCAATTGTTAAAAAAGTACAGGGTACTGTCGTGATAATTTCTGCCCATCTCTCATAAAAAGTGACAGCATGTTTAATATCAGGAATATTTTGTCACATAGTGAATCTTCTTTTTAACACAGGTATTATTCGATGTTCTTTTAAGAAAGCCAAAATATTCCGTTTTCAAGAAGGAAGATGAGCGTCACACATCTAACTACCGCCACATAGCAATACATCCATCGTATTAGGCTTGTCATCTTCTACGCCAAAATTTCATATCCTGTCACTTGTTCAATTTGGGTTTAGGGAGGGACACTGAATTGATTTACCTTTAATCAACAGATAAGATCCGGCAGGCAATTGATGCTGGAAATTTGACTGGGTCATTTTTTATTGATCTTTCAAAATCAGGGTGCGTTCAGATAAGGACAGACCAAGGGGGGGTCCCGCCTATTTTTTTGTTTTGCACGAAATTTGTATATGAACTAGGCAAATGTCTTCATAGAAAGGAATGAACATTCGTTTTGCGAAAATGTCGTGGATTTCTAAGAAAGAAGTCGCGTTTCACAGCAAGTGGAAAAATGCAATTCTGTAACTTTCACATTTCACAACTTTGGAGAACTATCACTAAAAACTTAACGCATTGTGCACATCAGTGTTAATTTCCAGTAAATCTACAGCAACAGTACTATCGGCCTACGCAAATTAAATGTCTTATCCCATCCATTATCCCAAGTTCTTCCAATTGGAAAAGTATTCAACCAAATGGAGTATTGCAAAGATATCTTCGGTGTTTCCTGCGTTAAGCCAAACTAGTACACGACACATTGTATACGTATTCTAATCCAAGATAGGAGAGCTCTAAGCCGTCTCTGAATACACTGAATTGTGCAGACACGTTCCGCAGCGCCCTCCTCATATAATGCGGTTGTAAAGTGGTGTGTGCCGTAAATTATAATAAAATGTGAATGACTACGGGAGCACTAGCCCACACTGTATATAAGGGACAAGGCGGCGGGAAGGAACTGTGTATCAATGGAAACAAGCTATACATCAGCAAGGCGTCTACGCCTTATTGAGCCACCTCCGAAATTGCACTGACGGCAAAGGCGGTTAATAAATTTTACGTCTGTTCAAACCAAAACGAACGCGATTGATTCCGCAAAATGCCGTTACACGTCATTCTTGACGCAAGCCTTTTAACCGAAATAATAGGATCTGAATAAAATTGTAAACCTTAGTCTTAAAGACTTTACGCAACATGCTACGGCGTAAATGATTCCAAACATGATATCAGAAGCCGTCGAGGAGTTTTGGCCCAAGTGAATGCGTTTCCCGAGCTCGACCACGGCCGCTGAATGAAAAAAAAAAATACAGCATATCCACGGGTGAATGATGAAGAGCTTGGGCGAAGCTCCTTAAGCAATCATGGTTACACCGTGAAATGTTCAGTGGTTTCGCCCAGCAGAAATCAAAGCGATACGCCGCTTTGATTATTTTTCCTTTTTCCTTCTTTTTTATTTTATTTATTTTTCTTCACTTTTTCATTTTTTATTTTTTTTCTTATTTCATTATTTTATTTTATTTTTTTTAATCTCTATGGGATAGCGCCATCTAGTATATCGTCACCCAACTGCAGTTTGCACGCATCTCTATGGGACAGCGCCATCTATTGAATGATACTGGAGACGCGACGGCGGGGACGCGCCGCATGGAGCTACGACCGACCAGGTGATGCTTTAAGGAGCTCTGCTCCTAAAAGGTGCTGCCTGCCGAATGGCACGTTTTCAGTGGGGGAACGCACGACATTCTGAGTCACAGTGGTGTGCTGAGTTTCGAGACGCTACTGCGGTGGCGCTGCACAACGGTAAACTACGGCACACTATAAGAGAACGCTAAGCTGAATACAAGTGAACGCGCTTGCTTGAAAGAAGTACTTATACTGCGGGCGGTGGAAGAAAACGCGTTGTTTCTTTTGTAGGATGTATTTTATATTGGCCTAATGTCATCAGATATTTCTCAGTAATCGCAGTGTCCTGTAACTATTGTGGGCCATGACGCAGACGGAAAACTGCCAAGGCGTTAAATGGCAATTCCACAAAATTCTACCTAAATGAACAACTGCGGGACGCCTGCTTTTGAAGTACTTCGCGACATCGCAATAATTAACGCAGCAAGTAGGTGCCGAACGCAAGGGTCGTCGTCTGTTCTTTTAATGTGGCCCTGTAGCTGGGGTTGAAGCACAAGGTGCTGTAGCAGACAATAGTGCCGACGATATTTACGTCTCATTTTGCGTACAAGCTGCCACTGGCCTTGTTCGAACGTAGACCACTTCTTCCTGTTCTGACAGTTGCTGCGATATCATAAACAAGGCAGGGTTAAAAATATTATTGTCAGAGCTGAAATCACAACGTTGTCTACCACTGACGTTCGGACGTTACTGACAAGTAAAGCAAACTTATGGCACCGCCTTCGTATGCAGACAGGGTCTCTAGGCCGGACGTGAGCCGGCACACTGTACCTTAGGGCACATTAAAACAAGAGAGCGTCAGACATGTATTGATTTAACGAGCTTTACTGCAGGTCGTAGCAATGCGGCGACTTACAGCAAATTATGCATTCGTATAAGAAGAGGGCCCAGCCGTGTACGCTATAATTAAGATTAAAAAAAAAAAGCAGCGTGAGAAATCTAACGAATTTCCCCTTCCACAAGTCCAAAGCAAGACGGACATTACAAGAGTAGAGGGCGAGAATGTCTTTTCTGGTAGGCGACATCCCCTTAAGTCTACGAACGCGTGAGATCAAGGAAGGCTTTCGGGCTGCCGTGCCGGAGTAATCTTCAGAAGTTTGTCGGCTCGCCCATTATTCAAACTGTAGTAACTATAGCTCAAAGCTGGAAAGGCTCCTGGCTGAATGATGCGGTGTACTTAAAATAAAGCCATTCTGCAGCCTCAGAGTGAATGAAATATTGATGGAGTAGAAAATGGTTTACGATTCAAATGTAGGTAAAAATTTCGGACTTATCGATGTCACTGACTGGGCTGAAAAACGTAGCGTGGTTGTAGCCAACATACTCATTTGCCTTGATGTGCGTTGAGCTTGTGTACTCCGCAGCATTAACCAAACAAAAAGTGGCACAAGAAAACGCGTGGTTTCTTTTGCCGGTTGTGTTTCATACGTGCCTAATGCCATCAGATATGTCACAGTAATCGTAGTGCCCAGGAACTGTCGTGGGCCGCGATGCAGACGGAAAACTGCGAAGACCTTAAATGGTTATTCCACAAAATTCTACTTAAATGAACAACTCCCGGCCGTCTGCTTATGAATATTCCACGACAAGGCCACAAGAAAGGCAGCAAGTGGGTCCCGAACTCGAGAGTCGTCGTCTGCTCTTTTAGTTTCACCCAGTAGCTGGGGTTGAAACACAAGATGCTAGAGCTGACAATCGTGCCGACCATATTTACGTCTCATTTTGCGTACAAGGTGCCAGTCGCGTTGTTCAAACGTAAATCACCTCTTTCTGTTCCGACAGCCGCTGCCATATAAAAAGCAAGAGACGGTTCAAAATATTAGTGTCAAAGCTCAAACAACGATGTTGCCTACCACTGGCGTGCGGACGCTACTGACAAGCAAAGCGAACTCATCGCAACGCCTTGGTATGCAGACAGGGTCTCTAGGCCCGACGTCAGCCAGCGCACCCGTTCCTTCGGACCGCATTAAAACAAGAGAGCGCCATATATATCTACATTTAACAAGCTTCGCCGCAGGTCGTAACAACGTGGCAACTTGCAGGCAATGCTGCATTAGTATACGAATCAGACCCAGACTTGTATGTTATAATTAGAAAAAAACAAGGTGACAAATTTGATGAATTTCTCCTTCCACATGTTCAAAGAGAGACGGTTGTTACCAGAGTGGAGTGCGAGAATGTCATCTCAGTTAAGCGAATTCCCCTAAAGTCTACGGCCACGTGATATCGAGGAAGGCTTTTAGGCTGCCTTGTCGGAGTAACCTTCAGAAGTTTGTCCGCTCACCCACTGATGAAACTGTAGTAACTGTAGCTCAATGCTCGAAAGGTTCCTGGTTGAATGATTCCATTTACTTTAGGGAAAAAAGCCATTCTGCAGCCTCACAGTGAATTAAATGTCCATCGAATAGAAATTGGTTTACGATCAAAAAGTGAATAAAATTTTCGGACTCATCGATGTCACTGACAGGGCTGAAGAGCGTAGCGCGGTGGTAAGCAACATACTACGTTGCCTCGTTGTGTGTTGTGTTAGTGTAATCCGCAGGAACAACAAAACCAAATTAAGCAATTGCGCTCACAGGTATTTTATGTAGCGCATAATTCTTGATGCTGCTTTCCTATGAGGCCGACGAAGTAATCGTGCATCCTGAAAATGCCTCCGCGCCAGGGGACTTATCGGCATTCGCAGCACAAGATGGAGGATTGAAATGACTAAGCACATCACCAAGCAACTGCACACCACTTTTGTTGCAATTGAACCAAAAACAGATTTGACAACAGCTTAGCGCAGCACGCCTTTAGGATTATTTTATCCTCTTGAACGTTACTTATTTGCGCATATCAGCTATAACGTACTAAAACCGTAATGTAAATATGTAGAAAACTGGGGGAGTTGATATCGATTCATTAAGGAAACTGAAATACAAAAAAGACGCGTACCATCGAGAAAGAATTTAAGAAGTTAACCATCGAGGCATTATTTAATTTTCTGTTTCACTGTTTCGCACTGTGCCTTAAGGTGTTCTTTGTCTTTTGACTCTCTGCAATAACTGGTGAACGGGCTAAATGCACTCGCTTCAAACCTTCCAGGCACAGAGAAGATGCTTCTCGTTAGCTTCTTCCCTCAGAAAAAGGCGTACTGCGAATGTTACTGGACACAGGATTTGACAGAAACTATATCAATAGTGTTTTCAGCAAGCGGTCTAGAAAAAAAATGAAGGATCTTCAAGAAGACATTCTGGGGCCTCTGTGAATGTTCTCTTCTAAACTTTCTTTAACGATATAGCCACGTAAGTGTACCCCTTTCCTTTTAAAGGAATCATTCACCGATCTGCACGTCCTTGTCTCCAACGTGTCTAGTACGGGAGCCGGTACGCGCCATCTTAACCTTCGTGCGACGTCTCGTTAGCGTAGGCTACCCACCACTCATATAGTAGCACCGACGGCGTAGGCAAGCAACCCTCTATGCGACACCAAAAGCTCACACAAAAGTTCTCATGCCGCAAGCTCTATACCAATGAAAGCTGGATACGTGATGGCGTATAGTGCTGTACCACACGCTGTTTCGTCGCTGATATTACCTATGCCCCGCCATTGCTTAATTTTTCGCAATGAAAACAAGTTATAAAAGGAAGTTGAACGTGGGAAAGCAAAGTTAATATATTCGTTTAGGGACTCACTGATTCTTCTTTTAATAATAACAATTGTTGGTATTTGCCGTCCCAAAGCCACCTTATGAATATTGTCACGTGGTCGTGACGTCGATGAAGACAGCAGTCGGCGTTTGCAGGATGAAACTGTTTATTTGGCCGAACTTGTGGCCGGAAAATGAGAACTAGAACTACAGCAATACACGCTGTACAAATATAGCGGCGAACAGGGCGTCGTCCGTCGATCAACTGACAAGCGGTCAATCGCGTCGGCTTTTATACAGGCGGTGTCGAACTTTCCAGCAATATCGCTGGTGGCGGCGTTATCTCTAGACAAAGCTGGAACGTTCGCGTGCGGGGCGCAATCTTAACAGAACGATCTACTATAGACGTGAAGCTTCTCGAACAATGCTTCGCGGACAGCGTCGAGCGTTGATAACCGTCCCTGCCGGTCAAACCCGAATACATCAAAACAAGACAAGAAGTGGGCGTGGCAATATGAGAGACGTCGTAGTCGAGGGTTTCGAAATTGGGACTAGCTGGGATGCCTTAACGTGCAACTAGATCTAAGTACACGGCTATCGAGCATTTTCGACTCCAACGAAAATGCGGCCGCCGCAGCCGGGATTCGATCCCGCGACCTGCGCGTGAGTAAATTTGTTTCTTAACCGCTAAGCTATTGTAGGGCTGGGCCTCACGAGAGACGAGTGCCCGCGCCGTGTGTCGCGCTCCGGTTCACAGATGCATCCACAGAGGGCATAACTGCCTCGGTCACGGACAAAGCTGCGGCCACACCGTGAAGCGCGGCTCAAGCAAGAATAGGGTCTAAAGTCAGTGCAGCAGGGTGGGATGTGGGAGGGGCTGCCACGCGTCCTTTCCCACGCATCTCTACTCTACATACGACCTAATCACAGGCACTCATACAAAATCACATCACGGAAAATCGCGCAAAATCGCAAGGCAAACACAGGAATACCGATCGCTCCGCTGTTTCTGCGGATTGCACACTTGGTGAAAATGGCGTAAGTTTTTCTAACATCCAGCAGCAAATATAGAGACAATCACAATTGGAAAGACGGCATGGTGCTTAAAGTGCATCCCGATCGTATAGTATGATGTAGCAACAATACGCGAGGGTTTTGGCATATTATTGACTTATTTCCGTGTCCTACTACAGCGCCACACTAGTGCATAAACGACGAGCATGTGTCCTAATTTTGAACTCGTTCATAAAGGAGCATGAACGAAAATAGCCTCAGGTACATTGCACAGACAGTAAACGCTAAGCTCTTGAAATGGCAGCAAATATTCGGAATAACAACGAGGCAGGCCACGTGCCGAGATATCTGACCCTTCGCGTGTCGCAAGTCATTTCTATCTGTGCCATTGCGAAACGAACATACAGGGAACTGATTTTTCCGAGCAGAGACTATTTTGCTTTCACGAAATGTAGTCGATTAGCTCCGCTACGCACGGTTGTCTGAACCGAGTGTACATGAAATTGCCTGGCCTTATTGGCCTTTCCTTCTTTTGATATTAAATAATGTGTTAGTGTTGTGTCTGTATACGTAGTGCGATTAACTTTCATGCCGTAGTTCCTACCGGATCGTTCGGAAGTTGGCACACATGCACTTCATTCCTCTTCTCATGCGTACAACCGCTATAACGCTTAACTAGCGCGCGCAGCGCCGACTTTTATGTGTTTCAGCGCCGTATGATGGAACAAAATTGCAAATAGTTGTTCTGCGGGCAAGTGCTGTGTGGGCGCGCACTCGCCCTCACACGTTTTGGAACTTTATTCATTCATGTGGTGAAGACAGACACAAGAAATTGCCGCCCACGCACGCTAGTTAAAGATACGGGCGACTGTACGTATAGATGCAGCATTTGTACGGAATTCTGCTTATTCGACATCGTCGAATTCTAGAAATATAAAACCCCTGTTAAAACCTCATTGAGGGTTGACAGTAGACCGAAAATAAATCAACAAATAAATATATCCCGCTATGCATCCAATCTACGGAGTTGAAATGAGAAACACGCTCATACACGTTCAGCATATGTTCAGATTAAAATAAGAATAATAAAACGGAATACTGAAGCACAGGCGGGAAATCCAGCTAGATAGATATATTTTCCCAATGTTTTTGTTTCTTTGACTTCTCAATGGTCCTCACAATCTCTGAACCACTGACATATGCCAGCCATTTTAAAATGTTCCTATTTATTGTTTTTTAGCTTTGGTGTGGTCAGAAACTCACTTCCTTCAATTGTACAACATCCTTCTTCTGTAGATTAAGGGATAAAGTAACTTCGCACTCCGCGCTGCAACGCAACTGTGGATTGGAGAAGCATCGTAAAATCACAACGATGACTGCGCACTCCATTAATACACACTCGACTTGCGAGTCCAACGACAGCTGAAAAGCCACTCGAAGGCTCCGGGCATCCTCAGTTCTTGGTAATCTGTTTGAACGCCATCGCAAGGAAACGACCGGCCGGGCTCAAGCGGTTTTTTACATGCGAGGTGTTGCAGTACACCATGTGGTGCAGGATTTACACTCAGTCTCTGTACCACGGTGAGCAGCTGTGCTCAGATAAAATATTCGCGCACAGAAGACATTACGAAGCGGAAGCATTGCTGCAATGAAAGAAGTATACAGAAGAACCCTGTCAGTCCCGCTTTTCTTCTCTTTTTCATACTCGAGACTTGTGTTATAATTTATACGACCTACATTGCACGCCTATTCCTTTGGTCGTGACATGGCTCCCGGCAAAGTAAGCTACCAAGTTACGCGGGCAG
Organism: Rhipicephalus sanguineus; assembly: GCF_013339695.2. Classification (NCBI taxonomy): domain Eukaryota; kingdom Metazoa; phylum Arthropoda; class Arachnida; order Ixodida; family Ixodidae; genus Rhipicephalus; species Rhipicephalus sanguineus. Next base: position 36,918 of record NW_023614437.1, read on the forward strand.
CGTCAAAGCAATGAAGTGACCGATCATTTGAGGCCAACAGCTGTAGGCCTATACGTGAAATATAGAATACCAGGACCATGTCGGCGCTTTTCATTGTCACAATGACAGACAGGAACTGTACAAAATATCTATGACAAGTGGCGTAGAAACGAATTGCATTACCCTTCTTATGGCCACGTCAGAGAACAACCATCACAAATTGTCGGTTTATTCACTCGAGAGAACTAGGTTAGAAGGAATAAATAAAATACAACTTGATATTGCACTGTACGGTACGCGCTTTCCGTGTTCTCAATCGCGCTCACTATGCAAAAGCGAGACAAGGTGGCTGTAGCGCTCTGAAAGACACCCGTTGAGCCTGTCTACGAACTAACGCACAACTTATTGTAACGTTATGCTATATTCTGCGTAACGGCTAAAGGTGATATTTACTCAGCATCTCAGTTTGTATAACAATCTCTATTTCAATCGCAAGTACCAACGCTGTTGCTGCGTATCGATAAACTATGCTGTCACTGGGCTCCAGAACACATCCTTGCGGTTTCTTGCTGCCGGCGCGTTTCTACGCGCCAGCAGCAAGAAATGCTTTAATGTCATATCTTCACCGATATACAGTAATGCTATATATTAAAGAAGCAAACACTGTAAAAAAATGAAAATGTTGCTTACAGGAGTGGAAGGGGCCTACGCAGCTCAAGACCAAGTGCCACTTTATTTGTGAGCACCTGAAAGAAAAGCAGAGAGAGAAACGCCATTTCACATTATGTGATCAACGATTATAAGGTAAAGCTTGTAGGTAAGAATAGCTGGCTGTATGAACTCTATACTAAAAAAAATCTAGTGCACATGGATGATTCTTCTTTTATCAGTGCCAGTCCCATAAATTTTTAATGCATTCGAGAAGGTCTCCTATAATTACGCTAACAATAAATGCTGCCACTGTACAGCGGTAAGCCGGTGTATCGGGTAGTCAAGAGATAAAGAAGCTGCTGTCCTGAGCCCCGGTCCTTCGAGTAGCTACGTGCCAGCCTACCACTGTCGTCGCTTCCTGTGGTTTGTTAAAGGAGCCACGAGCTTTGTAGGCAAAGTACACAGGCGGTCCTAATTAAGCCGTTGCTGAAATGGACGAGCGCTTCTTCCCGATCCCACTTGCTACAAAAGACCCTCGCCATAACGAGATCGCGGTCGTCAACCACACGACCCACGAAGGCATATCTGATGCCAACGGTCACCACGACTCCCTGCTTTTTTCTCAAAGAACCTCCAGTCTACGCAATCAGTCCACGAGTGTCTTCGTTCGGCTAGCGACGTCCCGAACGGCTACACCATGCTATTCCACTGCACGAGTCGAGTACCAACGTGCTCTGCAGTTATTCTGTATCTTCGTTCCCCCCATCATCGATGATGAGCGTCGCTAACGCAATGCTGATTATGCCGTTGTGAACTTGGGCTGAGTATTCCGTTCTAAACTTGTATAAAATTTCTATATAACACTTCTTAGAACTTTTTGCAGTAAGGTCCTACCTGCCATGGCGTCTTAGCGGGTATGCTGCTGCTATTCTAAGCATGAGGTGTTGGACCTCTAAGCCTTCCAACTGCGGCGCGGTTAACATCGAGCCAAAAACACGTCTTGCAAGATGAACCGTTTTAATGGAACAGAAAAAAAAATTGGCCGCGTATCTGCGTGCTTCGCTGCAAATGTCGCCTAAAGACGATAGAAGAGGCGCTGCGTGAGATATGGACGCCATCTGGCAATACGTCGGGAAACACGAGTGCTGTGTTGCGGGCTGGTAGTCCCGGCGCAGCGGCAGGCGAAGACCGGCGGTGACCAACGTGACCGGTGGGGACGCCGGCCAGCCCGAACACGCTGTTTGGCGCGATGCGCCGAAGGAGAAGAAACGTCCGCACTCAAGGAGTACTCTCCACAAACTCTCTTACTTACACGTCGCCTGGGTAAAACAGGAATGCCAGAGCGGCGCCCCCTGTCATTCGTATAATGCAATACTGAACCGAAACCGAAACACAACATGAGCTTGTGGAGAGGGCACGGAGGAAGACAAGTTTCAGCGCAGTCGCATTTTCAGCTCACCTAAGAAACTAGGGTTGTAACATTGTAGGCCGTGTAGGGCCAGAAGGACCGTCACGACGAAAATGTGCCTCCTCAGTCGTATTCGCCTGGAACGTTGGTGTGGCTTCGCGTTCCCTCCTCCGCTCCTGGCCTTTCCACAAAGCTACTACCTAAGTACGAAGGCCCCTACCGCGTCCTACGTCAAGCGTCCCCAGTTAACTATATGATTGAGCCTGTTCAATCATCTACGGACCGCCGTCGTCGCGGCCGCGACACTGTTCACGTCGATGGACTGAAGCCGCATTATGACCCACCAGTTGTACCTGTTTCTTAGGTCGCCAGGATAGCTCCTTTTCCGCGGGGGAGTGATTTGTAACATGGTAGGGCGCAGACAAGAACGCCTGCGAAAGAAGAAGACGAAGACGGTTGTTGTTAGCGCTCGCGCTTGCTCGGCTTGGACCGCTGATCGCTTCAGCTGTGGCAATCTTTTAATAAACGCGTTACTGTCTCAACGTTAAACGCATACCATCAAGTCTTTAAAATTGAGTATCTATGTATTTTCTGTTAAAGGAACACACCGCCTAATACTTACCTAGTGATGTTGCGCCTCAGATATGCGTAATGTTTGCTTTTTGATCAACAATGTACACAAGTATGAACCTAGTCAGCCGTTCACGATGGCTGGCCCGTGGGCAAGTGGTTCAACTTTGGCCGAGTGGCTGAATCGAGGGACGTGCCGACAAACAGAAAGACAGACAGAAGGACAGACAGAAGGACAGACAGAAAGACAGACCAAAATTTCTGCGTTTAAGTTCCCCAAGAAAGACTATGGTCTTTAAAAGAAGAGGGCGAGCCAGCGCTGCCACGTGAGCACGCGTCAGCTCGTGAGGAGCATCCATAATGATGATGTTTGGTCATCTGTAGACGAATGACGAAGAAAAGGAAGTCACAACAGTCTCCCGCGCCGACAGATGACGTTAGTTGGCTTCCAACGGGTAAAGTAGCTGTACGGGCCG
>NW_023614438.1:0-60001 GCF_013339695.2 Rhipicephalus sanguineus
GTCCGCAAAATAAACGAAGCTCACCTAGATTCACTTACGAAATATATTTCTGCTAAGTCAACGCTCAGACTCGCACACAGCAGGATCGTGCTTACACAGGTTCCAACAGTGGCCTTCGAGATTGGCTCCTACAACGGCGCGTTGCCGAATGTAATCGCGGAGGCCAGGTTACAAACGACCAGAATTTCGCTCGACTGGGCTGACACAGACTAAGTATCGCCAAAATCCGGCGCATCTGCTGCTCAATCGTACTCGTGCGAAGTCTACTCTGGCGGACTCACTCGGGCTCAAACTCCATAAATTTTTAGACACCCTTACCTTCCCAGTGTCAGACTCCCGAGAGTCTTATAAGTCTGACTGCAGTCACGAGTCAGATTGGTGACCTTTAGCACCAAGAAGTGCGTCACTCGTGTATGATACAAAAGCTTTCTATACCTGAAACTTACCCAACAAATGAAGCTTTAAAAGGAGGTATATCTATGCATATATTCACCAGGCCATGAACAAGTAAGCAAGACACACTTGTTCATGTAGCGTGGCAGGTGGTGGCGTTTGCACATCATCATCGCCGGTGGGCGCTTGTGGCCCGAGTTGGTAAATATCGTCAACATGCACATATGATGACATGCAGATATGCTGCAATGTACGGTATTCGCCAAGGCAGTGCGAAATTTAGTCATACCGGAGAGTGTTGTCAACGGTCTACTTTGCAGCATTTTCTGGTCAATGTTTCGAATTTGTTATACAGGCTTGTGCATAACATCACCGAAACATAGCGGTGGGATTTGTCATCCTTACAGATGCTATTCACAACAAGGGTCCACTGATCTTATCGCAGCCATTTCTGTCGAAAGATATGCGATATACAAATATTGTTCAGAATCAATAACATGTCGAAGCTTTATATTGCTCCTTATACACTTTCTTATTGTTACTTGCCCTTAAGTTATACTTAGTTTGTAATACGTGTGCTGTGAGGCCTGTGTTGCGTGTGAATGGAAGAATCGTATTGTAGAATATTTTTCATGTATCCAATTGATATCCGTAGCGGCGTGTCGCATTCGTGTAGCAGGTTCACCATGCGATGATGCTTCAGCCAACTGATTCAGTGGTGCCTTGTCATAATCTCTGTTAGCATAATTTTCTCCATGACATTATTCCAAGAAGTGGCTTAGAAATATGGGCTTCCTTGTCTGTTCTTTAATGAAGTGGGTTGCTAATAAGCGTTTGCGTGGCAGGTGGAAGAATTGAAAAAACCTTTGCTATGCACTGGAGCATTTACTAGATGTTTCGGTGCTCATACCGTGACTTGAGACTGCGTGGCGCTTATTTTAAAAATTAAGAAGACATGACGTACTAATTATCCGGCAACGTAGGTGCACTTATGATTTCCTCCGCTGGTGGGCTTCACCGCAAAATGATCCACAATACCGTAATGCACAGTACAAGCTTTGCGGCATAACATGGTTGCACTGCCGCAAAGCTGACTGTAGCGAATCGGCCATCTTGCAGTATCTTACCGCAGAGCCATAATGCTTCTTTAACCTGCTTAGGAGAAAAATATTATATGAATAACCGAGAAAGGTGCAAATAAGATAAATTATCGAAATCTTTGCGTTGGAGTCAAGATCGAACCCATGCCGTCTCAGTGGAAAGCAAGTGTTTTGCCAGAGAGATACGCTATTTCTTGAAAAAGCTTCGAAAAAAAAAAAACACTATATGAATGTCTTGTGGTCGAAGGAGTCACCTTAACGCATGTAATATTGCATGGCAGAAGCGTAGAGGTGCGCCAGGCGTCAAAACATTTCAACTGCGCAAAAAGCGGGTGTTTTAGAGGCCCGCCCACTGCAAAGCGCAAATACATATTTAATCATCATCAGCAGCAAAAGCATCAAACAAGTGGACAGTTGCGTAGATTCGCGTGTTGCCTCACGAACGCGTAGTGGGCCCTTCGCTGATTCGCAAGAGAAAGAATTATGGCGTAGTGGGCAGTTAAATGTACTTGCTTTAGGCATTCTAGGCATTGCAGTAGTTCGTTTCCATGCGGTACGGTTGAGGCATGCACCAAAAACCTAAGCCAGGCTAGCAGTTGAGATGACGTTGCGCACGAAGGCGGATTATGCTATTGCGTTCTTATCTTGAAGGAGAAGCACAAGCGTTCTCCCAAATTTTTATTGTGACCTGCTCTTAAGGGATACTAGGCGTGTAACACTCATGCTGTGAGGGCTGTGTTGTGTGGGAATCGAATAAATGTGGAATATTTTATCATGTATCTAGGAGGCACGGCTGTTCGAAGCAATGCAGAGAGGCCGGCCTGCAGTCGGAAACGGGAGCGTTCCGATCACAAACGTGTACATGTCCCAAAAGGTCCCCGCCGAAATCCTCTGAAATAGGGCAACCAGTCTTCGTACTGGTCCCATCTTTCTCTTTTTTCCCTTTCGTTTTTGAGAGGAATAAAGATACCACCACCACCACCTGTACATGTGCATATTATACCATGTATATGCATCGTACGCTGATCCCCGCCGAAATCCTCTGAAATAGGGCAACCAGTATTCGTACTGGTCCCATCTTTCTCTTTTTTCCCTTTCGTTTTTGAGAGGAATAAAGATACCACCACCACCACCTGTACATGTGCATATTATACCATGTATATGCATCGTACGCTGATCCCCGCCGAAATCCTCTGAAATAGGGCAACCAGTCTTCGTACTGGTCCCATCTTTCTCTTTTTTCCCTTTCGTTTTTGAGAGGAATAAAGATACCACCACCACCACCTGTACATGTGCATATTATACCATGTATATGCATCGTACGCTGATCCCCGCCGAAATCCTCTGAAATAGGGCAACCAGTATTCGTACTGGTCCCATCTTTCTCTTTTTTCCCTTTCGTTTTTGAGAGGAATAAAGATACCACCACCACCACCAGTACATGTGCATATTATACTATGTATATGCATCGTACGCTGATCCCCGCCGAAATCCTCTGAAATAGGGCAACCAGTCTTCGTACTGGTCCCATCTTTCTCTTTTTTCCCTTTCGTTTTTGAGAGGAATAAAGATACCACCACCGCCACCAGTACATGTCCATATTATACTATGTATATGTATCGTACGCTGATCCCCGCCGAAATCCTCTGAAATAGGGCAACCAGTCTTCGTACTGGTCCCATCTTTCTCTTTTTTCCCTTTCGTTTTTGAGAGGAATAAAGATACCACCACCACCACCTGTACATGTGCATATTATACCATGTATATGCATCGTACGCTGATCCCCGCCGAAATCCTCTGAAATAGGGCAACCAGTATTCGTACTGGTCCCATCTTTCTCTTTTTTCCCTTTCGTTTTTGAGAGGAATAAAGATACCACCACCGCCACCAGTACATGTCCATATTATACTATGTATATGCATCGTACGCTGATCCCCGCCGAAATCCTCTGAAATAGGGCAACCAGTCTTCGTACTGGTCCCATCTTTCTCTTTTTTCCCTTTCGTTTTTGAGAGGAATAAAGATACCACCAACGCCACCTGTACATGTCCATATTATACTATGTATATGAATCGTACGATGTCTCTTCTTTGCATAACGCGGCAAACCACGAATAGCAAGCCATCTGTAGCACATTGAGTGCGCCCTCGCGCCAAGGAGAATTCTTCTTCCTGTTGTCCTTCGAGCGCCTTGAGAATAATAAGTGAGTGCGCGCTTGGGCCAACGAGAAGTCTTCTTCCACTTATTCTTCGAGCGCCTAAAGCCGGGGCTCCTAAAATCCAGAGTTAATTAGGGGCCCGTGTTGTGTGCTTTGGTATGCTGTCGTCGCTTGGCGTAACGCAGGCAAAACCACGAGCAGCCCAACGAACGGCGAGCGAAAAGTGAGGCTTTATTATGCGAGCAACTCAATAGACGGGCGAACTGCGCACGACAATGTTACAAGAAATGCCCGCGCCAGCTACATTGTCGGCGTTATTTAGGCACAGTAAGGGTGATAACACAACCCGCGGCCGCGGCGCAAGGCACGCGGCCAAGCCTTATCGTGCAGGCGCATGACATATCATCTCCTCTCCCACTTACTTAGACTCCCAGGGGAGGGGGGGGGTAAGTGCCATAGCGGTCGGTAGATCGGCGTCGACGCTGCGGATACCGCTGACATTTTTCGGCGGACTGATAAGCAGGCAATGGTTGCTCTACGAGATCGGTCGTGCCGGTAGGGCTTGTGCTCATTGTCACGGGGCCTCGGCGCGAAAGTCTGAGTCGGTAATCACCAAGTCGTCTGTGTCTGAAGCACGCACTAGATGATTCCGGTGACGCACCCACTCGCACACACCACGAGGAGTCAGGACACTCACACGACAGGACACTGGCGCGATGCGAGCAAGCACGGTAGCACTGAACCACCTTGGTCCACGGCGAAAGATGCGAACATGCACGAGGTCACCTTCGCGGAATGTGCTCTCGGGACGTCTATGACGACTGGCTTCCCGGAACTGCTTGTGGGCGACTGTGTCTTCCACAGAAGGTCTCACGAGGCCCAGCCTTGTTCTGAGGCGCCCCCCCCAACCGCAAAACAGAGGGTGCCTCTGCCGCAGTGGCTTCCGGAGCGTTGCGGTACGCCAGAAGAACGTCTGCGAGATCCGGTGTTGACGTGGAGCGGCTGAACGAAACGTTCTGCCAGACCCTTGCTACTCGGATGGTACGGAACCGTTCGCATGTGCTGGGTTCCCACTCGCTGCAGGTACTCCTGGAAATCTGCAGAAGTAAACTGAGTGCTGTTGTCCGACACCAATGTGTTCCCCGACACTTTACTTACGGGGTAGGTGCTGAAGTCAAGCGGCCAAGATAGCGTAGATCAGTCATGGCGTGATGGGCTCCACGAGGTAATTGACGGAGGATGTTTGCTCTACAAGTCGGTATGGTCCAAGGTATTTGGCAACGAGCATTGCGGAGCGGCCGGGTGCGGTAGCGGGTACGCGTAACCATGCCAAAGGGCCAGGGAAAAAGTTGGTGCCGAACGGTGGCCAGGTTGACGGGATTGCTGCTTCCACTGCTCCTCGGCAGAAAAGGAGCTGGCAAACCGGCAAGCTTGCGGCATTCTTCAGCATGTCGGGTAGCTTCGGACAGGGGAATGCTTTCAGACGTGTCAGGTTTATATGGAAGAATGGCGTCAATCGTATTCGATGATTCTCGTCGTATAGATGAAAGTACGGGGAAAATCCAGTAGTAGCTTGTGCCGCAGTATTGTAAGCGGTGGTGACAAAAGCAAGAACCTGCTCCCAATTTCATTGGTCAGAGACGACGAAAATAGATAGAATGTCGCCAAGAGTACGGTTTAAGCGCTCTGTCACGCCGTTCATTGGCGGATGGTACACTGTACATGTGCGGTACACAATTCGGCATTCCTCAAGTAGTGCCTTCAAAGCGTCGCAAGCAAGGCACGGCCTCTATCGCTTGGGAGCTTGCGAGGGGCACCATGGCGCAGAAAAAAATGTCGCAACAGCAAGGTTGTAACGTCACGCGCTGAGGCATTCGGCAGTTCTGCGGTTTCGGCATAAAGTGTCAGATGATCTATGGCAACGATAATCCAGCGGTTACTTGCTAGTTGATGGCAGAGGTCCGTATATGTCAACGACAAAACGGTCAAAGGGTCGACTAGGACAGGGATCAGGTTGTGCCGGATAGAATTGTTTGTCAGGTAACTTTCGTCGTTGGCACTGAGAACACGAGCGAATGGCCTTCCGCACGTAATTATACACGCCGCGCAAATAAAATTGAAGCCGAAGCCTAGGGTATGTCTTCAAAAGGTCTGCATGCGCGCACAATGGGTCCGCGTGGAAAGCATTGCATATAACAGCACGGAGATGGCGAAGTATCATAAGAAGCCACTTGCCACCATCAGAAAGGTGGTTGAATCGATAAAAATTTCAGCATATCCACGGGTGAATGATGAAGAGCTTGGGCGAAGCTCCTGAGGGAATCATGGTTTCGGTATCCGCTTCTCGTTGAGCCTGTTTCGCAGCGGCGTCCTTGGCGCGCACCGTCGCGGGATCCGCCTGGCTGCCGCGAAGCGAGCGCCAAGCAAGCGAGACTCTCGGGATCGAGAGGCTGCCGCCAAGCGATCGCGGCGCCAGGCGGACCTCGAGGCGGTGCGCGCCCGCGAAGCCACCGCCAAGCGCGCGTGGTGCCAGGCGGTAGCCTTTCGAGCTCGCAACACGGGATCCTGCCGACGAGTACGAGACGCAGCGGCCTTCCGCATCCGGCGCTCCTCGTCGCCCATGGTCCGCCAAGCAGCACGATCCAGTAAGTGCACTCGTACGGCGACGATCCGGAAAATCAATGATCCCCGCGCAGCAGCCAATAGGAGAGCAGCTGCACCGCCAACGTCATCTAGCGTACCTTCACCCAACCCCCATATTGTACGCATGTCTATGGGAGAGCGCCCTCTCGGAAACGAGACGAGAAATGGAGATGACACAGAATGCGTACAGCGCCATCTAGTATATCGTCACCCAACTGCAGTTTGAATGCATCTCTATGGGACAGCGCCCTCTATTGTACGATAAGGGAACACTACAGGGTACGCCGGATGGATCGACGATCGACAACCGACCAGGTCTCGCTATAAGGAGCTTCGCCCCTAAAAAAGGTCATCCCGAGTGCAAAAGTTGGTAACCTGGCGGCAGAAAGCACGAGATGGCGAAGAGGAGACGGGATCAGAAAAATGCCGATGAGGGCACTAATGCAGAGATCCTTCCGTTGTTCCGCCGTCATTCTTGACTGGGGCGGGTGATGCAAGCGCATGCTCAAGGGACATAGACATGCACCGTCATCCGATACCGGTGAGCGAGAACGGGCGTCGGCGTCTATGTGCTTGCGACCAGATCTGTAAATAACGCGGATCTCGCACTCCTGAGGTTTGAGGGCCCAGCGAGCAAGTCGTCAAGAGGGGTTCTTAAGAGTCGACAGAAAACAAAGGGCGTGGTGGTCAGTGACATCCTCAAATGCGTGACCATACAGTCGGGGGCGAAATTTTCCAAGGGCCCAAATAATGGCTAAACATTCTTTCTCGGTAACCGACTAGTAAGCCTGGGCTTTCGTCAGAATTCGGTTCGCGTGGGCGACGACATATTCATGAAACCCTGTTTTTCGTTGCGCGAGCACAGCGCCAAGTACGATGCCGCTGGCATCAGTGCGAGCCTCTGTCAGAGCGGCAGGATCGAAGTGGGGAGGAGGGGTGGCGAAGTTAAAAGATGGCGTAATTTCGTGAAGGCGTCGTCGCAGGCGGGAGAGAAAGCGGAAAGCTCCTTCTCGCCGCTAAGAAGGTCAGTGAGGGGTGTACTTATGGAGGCAAATTTCGATTGAAGCGGCTGAAATACGATGACAAGCCGACAAAACTTCGGAGCTCCTTTAGGTTTTTCGCTGCAGAAAATCGGCGACTGCACGAAGCTTGTCTGGGTCTGGAAAGATGCCGTCCCGCGATACGACGTGGCCAAGAATGGTGAACTGTCGGTCACCGGCACGACACGTTTTTTAAAATTGAGTTCAATTCCTGCGTCAGTGAGGTAAGTTAGAACGCGCTCGAGACGACCTAAATAGGTGTTGAAATCGGCGGAAAAGACAACTATGTCGTCGAGGTAGCAGAGACATGTGTTCCACTTGACGCCCCCTAAAATAGCGTCCATCATTCTCTGAATAGTGGCTGGAGCATTACATAGGACTAAGTGCTATGCAGTAAATTCGTATAATCCGTCAGGTGTCACAACATCAGTACCTACGCACTCAGTAATGCACACAAGCACACGAGAACACAAACACGAACACTCATGCACACACACACGCACACAAGAAAAACTCGGCCCATCCCACGCCTTCTGGGAATTGGTTTCATGCGAAGCAGTCGGCGAGTAATTGTCTATGCTGAATATTTTATCGACAATCCCAATTGTCGCTAACCCGACATGACGCCTGTATTATAGGAGTACGTACGAAATCGTTATGGCTTTTTTATAATATTAGATAGGCAGCACGTGTTTCCGAATGTACCAGACTACGTCTATGCCAACTCAGCCTTCATCTCTTAGTAAGTAACGATATTTTTGATCTCACCTCATCTATTTTACAGAGCGCAAACATTTCACGTTAATAATAACCACGCCACGGCCTGGTACCACGCTTCCACCCTCTTTTCTGTGTTGACCTTGGAAGAACAGCATCGAAGATAAACTGCATACTTCATTTTATTAGAATATATCACAAACAAAAGACAGCTGGTATTCGACTCTCGCGTCATAAAAAAATATTTCTCGGCTGTACAGATGACCAGCGGCATTTACCCTGAACGGTTTCGCAGTGTCCTCTGACCAAGTGTCGTGCCTGTCCTCGTCATGTTTGCAACGAAGTCTTTTTAACGGCGAAGCCGTTCAGCAAACCGTTCACTGTGAGTCGATCCAGAAAGCTACCATCATCATAAACGGCTCTGTGCCATAGAAATTTGGTAAATCCCACTTCTCACCAATGGTCTACTAAAAAAGAAGAAGGTATCGGTTCGCCCCACAAATAGCTGTCATCATTAGTGGGTATGTGCCACAGAAATTTGGTAAATTAGACTAATCACCATAGGACCAGTAAAAATGAAGACGTAACAGTTAGCCCAGCAAATGGCTACGAAGCGACGGCGGCGAGTCGACGACCCCGTGTACGTACAGCGAGAGGATACTATACCGTCGGATACAAATGTATAAATCCATAACATTTCCTCCTCAAAGGCGAATGCACAGAAGTCTGCACCAATATGCGCGCACTCCAGACTGACGTCATGAGCCGCACGGCCGGTGACCCCACCTTCGGAGAGCATTGCCGAGTGCATGAGCGGGACTGTTCCTATATCCAGAAGGCGATCAGCTACCGCGCTTCGGCTGTTTGGGAGGGGCCTCCACTGACTTCTTAAGTTCTATTCGAGAATAGTGAACGGGAACGGCAACAGGGGCTGCGAGAAGACCCCGAAGCGGTGGAAGGCCTACGCCAACGATGACGTGTCCGTAGATCAGTGAGAGGGGCGAAGGCTTGGTTTCAGGGCAAGCTTCTGTCCCTGGAGTTTAGACAACCGTGTCGTGTTTGCGATTGTCTGCGGTTTAACTTGTAGCGGCAGCAGCGGCGTCGCAAAGAAGAGGACGGAGACGCTCGCTCTTGCACGAGGCAGGTGCCGCTGCCACGGGCCTGCGCGCGCTGGCGTTCGAAAAGAGATTAAAATACTTCTGGTCAAGGCGGTCGTGTCGGGCTCGCTCTCTCTCTCTGGCAAGACCGAGACTTCGCCGGTCTGTGAGGTCGCCCATCGCCACAGTTTGGTGACCCGGACGTGATTGTGGCCATACGTTTCCGTGGCAGAAGCGACCATGGAACAGACTGACGGTACAAGTTCTCGAGACCAGAACCTTCCCGAGCAACGCGGTGAGCCTTCCTGCTCAGCCATCGCTGTCCGCCTTCCTCAGTACTGGGACCAGCATCCTTCGGCGTGGTTTCTTCAGGCGGAATCACAATTTCAAGTTGCTGGTATCCGCTCCCAAGCTACGAAGTTCCACTACGCTGTTGCGGCACTCTCGCCCACCGCCATTGACGAAGTAGCAGATCTGTTGAGCAACCCGCTGTCTGCGAACGCCTACGACGATCTCAAGACGACCCTGCTACAGCGCACGGCAGTTTCACAGCGTGCTCGCATACAGCAGCTTCTGTCCGCTGAAGAACTCGGTGACCGACACCCTAGCCAACTTCTTCGCCGAATGAAGCAGCTGCTCGGAGACAACGCGAGATCCGTCGACGACGCGCTGTTACGCGAGCTGTTTTTACAACGACTGCCGGCTAACGTGCAGATGGTTCTGGCAACAGCTTCTACCATGGACCTCACCGGACTTGCCGCGTTGGCCGACAAGGTGATGGAAGTAGCCACGCCAGCCATCGCAGCCACGACACCGTCGACTGGTGAGAGTACCACCACGCTGCGAACTCTGCCGTCTTTTTCGATAGCCCAGTTGCCGCTCGACGCCCTGTGTGAGCGTCTCGAACGCATCGTCTCTGCAGCAGAACAACGCCGCGCGTCACCTCACCGTTCACGCCACCGAAGTTCCAGCAAGCCGAGACGCACACCCACTAGCCGTGACGCGTCACCAACGCCTGGCATCTGCTACTACCATCGCCGTTTTGGAAACGACGCTCGTCACTGCCGCCGTCCTTGTGAGTGGCAGGGAAACAGGCCGGCCGACCTCTGACGGCGACCAGCGGTCCGGCCCAGCATACAAGTCGCCTCTTCTACATCACGGACAGAGCCACAGGACAACGTTTCCTAGTCGACACTGGTGCAGACGTAAGCATTATTCCTGCTCAACGCTCCGACCGAAAAAACGACACCTGTGTCGTTTTTGCAAGCCGTCAACGGTACCAGGATTCCAGTCTACGCATCACGCTCCGTCATGCTCAATCTCGGCCTCCGACGAGCGTTTCGCTGGATTTTCCTGGTTGCAGATGTCCGACGCGCCCTCATCGGAGCTGATTTCCTGCACCACTATGGGCTCCTTGTCGACGTGAAACACCGTCGTCTTATCGACTCTGTTACCCACCTGACCGTTACCGGCGCCCTTGCAACAACCACATCGCCGATCGCGCCCATATCTTCTATGCTAGAAGAACCTTTCGCCGAGCTCCTCCGTGAGTTTTCCACTTTGACGCGCCAGCCGGACTAGACGCAACCGGTCCAACACGACGTTTGTCATCACATCGTCACCTCCAGCCCTCCGGTTTATTTTCGACCTCGGCGTTTGTCCCCTGAGAAACTCAAGGTTGCCCGCGCGGAGTTCGAGCACATGCTCGCACTCGGGATCATCCGACCTTCTTCTAGCAACTGGGCGTCTCCGCTTCATATGGTGCCGAAGAAGTCTGGGGACTGGCGTCCATGTGGCGATTACCGGGCGCTCAACAACATCACAGTTCCCGATCGCTACCCGCTTCCGAATATCCAGGACTTCACGGTAGCACTGCACGGTGCGACGATCTTTACTAAGATCGATCTTGTTCGCGCCTATCATCAACTGCCAGTCGCCGAAGAAGATATCCCGAAGACCGCCATCACCACACCTTTCGGTCTTTTTGAATTCCTCCGCATGCCCTTCGGCCTACGGAACGCTGGCCAATCGTTCCAGCGTTTCATCGTCTCCGTCCTCTTCTTTGCGACGCCGCTGCTGCCGCTACACTCTTTTCTTTTCGAACGCCAGCGCGCGCAGGCCCGTGGCAGCGGCACCTGCCTCGTGCAAGAGCGAGCGTCTCCGTCCTCTTCTTTGCGACGCCGCTGCTGCCGCTACAGAGGGCTCCCCCCCTAGAGAGGAGGAAAGTCCGACGAGCGATCATAACTCCAGGTGACACGGGATGTCTTGGGTGTCGCATGAGAAGGCAGCGATCCGGGACGCAGTAGCGTTGCGTCGCACGATGGTGGGGCCGATGGCAACGTTGCTTCGAAATAGGCAGGCTTGATACGTTCGAGAGCGATTGTGTCGGGCCGGCCGTTGACGTTGACGACGAATGTCGACGGACGACGCTCCAGAACTCGATACGGCCCGGAGTAGTGCGGCTGCAAAGGCTTCCGCACAGCACAGTTGCGCACGAAAACGTGTGTAGCAGAGGTGAGCTGCGGAGACACGTAAGGAGCTCTCGATTCGTGCAGGCGTGTAGGAACGGGGCGTAAGTGCTGGAAGATGTTTTGCAGGTCGGAAACGTAGTCTCCGACTAATGACACAGGTGTTTTGGCGGGGGCTTCGAAGAAGTCGCATGGCAGGCGTAACGAACTGCCGTAGACCAACTCGGCGCATGAACAGCCCAGATCGCTTTTGATGGCAGTTCTAATGCCAAGCAAAACGAGTGGCAGTTGAACGACCCACTTCTCTGGTGATCCTTGTGCCATGAGGGAGGACTTTAGATGCCTGTGGAAACGTTCGACCAGCCCATTGGTTTGTGGGTGGTAAGAGGTCGTGCGGAGGCGTGTCGTTCCGAGAAGCTTGAGGAGTTCGTTGAAGAGCGCCGAATCAAACTGCCGACCGCGATCGGTGACTATGGTAGATGGGCAGCCGAACCTCGCAATCCATGTCGACACGAAGGCTGCTGCAACTGTGGGCGCTGATATGTCGGCGATGGGTGTAGCTTCTGGCCATCGTGTGTAGCGGTCGATGCATGTCAGTATGTAACTGTAGCCCTTGGAAGGTGGGAGAGGGCCGACCAGGTCCAAGTGTACGGTGTCAAAACGCGCGTCCGGTGGAAGGAAGGACTTCGCAGGTGGAATAGGATGGCGCTGGATCTTGGAGCGTTGACACGGCAAACAACAGCGCACCCAGTCGCGAACTTGGGCGTTTAGCTGAGGCCAAACGTAGCGACTGGAAATGAGCTTTTGTGTAGCGCGAATTCCGGGATGCGACAGACCGTGTACAGCGTCGAACAGGCGTCTGCGAAGGGGTTCCGGGATGAAAGGTCGGGGTGTGCCGGTAGAAGTATCACACACTACCGATGTACCATCTGAAGTCAAAACGACGTCCTCCAGCTTCAGGGACGTTGACGAATTTCGGAGGGTACGTAGCTCGGTGTCGTCACGCTGGTGAGTAGCGAGTAGGCCGACGTCGATAATGGAAGGCTCTGCAGTTGCTGTGGAGACTGCATCGACGCGGCTCAGAACATCGGCAGGAATGTTGTCGGTGCCTTTGACATGACGGAACGTTGTGGTAAACTCCGAGATGTAGGAGAGCTGTCGACTCTCGCGAGGCGAGTAGTAGGACGCAGATCGGTTCATCGCGTGCACAAGGGGCTTATGGTCGGTCAGGACGCTAAACTGACGACCTTCGAGGAAGTGCTGAAGTGTCGAACAGCCAAGTACACGGCGAGTAGCTCACGGCCGAAAACGCTGTAGCGGCTCTGTGCAGGCTTCAGCTTCTTTGAAAAGAAAGCGAGTGGATGCCATGTACCATTGATGAATTGTTGCAAAACGGCGCCGACAGCGTTGTTCGAGGCGTCTGTCATGATAGCAGTCGGTGCATCTGGTTTCGGATGTTTCAGGAGTGTTGCACTGGCGAGGGCACTCTTGACTCTTGTGAACGCATGGGCGGCCTCTTCAGTCCACTGAAGCGTTTGGTTCCTTTTGGAGTTGAGAAGACCGTCTAGAGGGGCGACGAGTCGTGCACAATCGGGTATAAACCGTCGATAGAAATTGACGAACCCGAGAAATTGTCGAAGTTTGGTCATCGTTGTCGGTTGTGGGAAATCTTCGACGACGCGAATCTTGGACGGCAGTGGTCGAATGCCGTTCGCGTCGACTACGTGTCCAAGGAACTCGAGTTCCTGTCGACCAAATTCACTTTTGGCGGCGTTGATGACGATTCCGCGGCTGGCGAGGCGGGAGAATAACAACCGCAGGTGTTGAACATGTTCTTCAGCGGAAGGACTTGCGACAAGGAGATCGTCGATATAGGCAAAGACGAATGGCAAGCCTCGGGTGACGGAGTCGATGCCTTCTCATGCGACACCCAAGACATCCCGTGTCACCTGGAGTTATGATCGCTCGTCGGACTTTCCTCCTCTCTAGGGGGGGAGCCCTCTGTAGCGGCAGCAGCGGCGTCGCAAAGAAGAGGACGGAGACGCTCGCTCTTGCACGAGGCAGGTGCCGCTGCCACGGGCCTGCGCGCGCTGGCGTTCGAAAAGAAAAGAGATTAAAATACTTCTGGTCAAGGCGGGCGTGTCGGGCTCGCTCTCTCTCTCTGGCAAGACCGAGACTTCACCGGTCTGTGAGGTCGCCCATCGCCACAAGAGATTAAAATACTTCTGGTCAAGGCGGTCGTGTCGGGCTCGCTCTCTCTCTCTGGCAAGACCGAGACTTCACCGGTCTGTGAGGTCGCCCATCGCCACAAACTCAAACCTCTCTGCGCTGAGAATCAACGTAGAGCAAACCTAGGATCTTCTAGCTGATGCCTATAACAACAACCTAGAAGCAACCTAGATACTGTATCACCTAGCTAAGGGCTAGAAGCAACCTACAAGCAACCAGGTTAGTCTTCAGAATCGTCCAGTTTTGCTGTTTCAAGCCTGGCTAGCTTCGTACAAGCTTCGCATTTTTTTCGTTTTTGCGCGCTGCTCAAGCGTGAAATAAATATCTAAGGTGTCACTATGTTCGCCATTCAGAGACCGTGTATTGCGTTTTCAGAGCATCGCTACTTCATTGATAGACATTGATACGAATACGGCTTTTCAATCAGGTGAACCTCGGACAATATGGCGTGGCGGCTACACAGAAGTGAATAAGTATTTCGTTTCTCCATGTCGCAGAATCAGACATGCAAGAAGTGCGTTTTGTCGGTCACAGGAAAAGGATAAAGCTACGCATACTCATATGCTTTCTGCTATGCAACGTCTTCATCATAATCGCGACATTGTCATTGTGTATATTATTTATGTCCATGATCTCGTAACTTGTAACCTTTTACACTTACACTCTTCTCGCCCAGAAAAATCATATTGAAACGGTGCCTTTAAACATTTTGTGCTGCTGTTGACCGGTGTTACAATACGAAAGAACTTCTTGATTGATCGAATTGCACGGGCACGTGCTCGCGTCATCATCTCCTTAGTACACGTTGATAAGGCCCTATTACCATGTTCGTTCAGATAATAGACGAATTTTCTTTGCCAAACACTGTCATTCAGGTACAACATCACATTTCAGCTTCCCACCACCACTTTTTATCCCACTTTTCCACGTCGAATGGTGGCGCTTGAAGTGTAGAACGCACAGTTTTTTCGTTGACAAGGGGCAATGATGCGTTTGTGTGAGAGTGTGCGCATTCTCGAAAATTGGTACCAAGAGAATGATTGCACGCTCGACAAGGTGTCCCACATAAAGTAGCTGTCTACTGTAGAATAACAGGGGTTTGAAAACGTCGCCATTGTAGTATCTAGTGTGCCCTCGGTTGTTTGGTATCGTTTATTGCATTACAGAACTTTCTTTCCATGAATTAGTACGTGCATGCAATGTCGTGAAATCAATGCTTCATACGGTCATATATGTTAATGTTTAAGGATACTGTTGCGCGAAATATTCTTCACAATGTGCTATCATATTGGCTATTCAACGGCTTTCGTGCTGTCCTGTTTAAACAGCTTTCGACAATGTGCATCACTAACTAGTTTTAAAATATTTGGTTTGCGCATACGCGATAGGGCAGGACAAATGAAGGGAGTGAGTACGTTGACAGCCCAAGTCTATGAACTTTCGCCGACAGTGTCGCCGTTTGCACATATTGCGCAAGTGGATTCCTGTAAAGAACTTTGAGTACCCTGACTGGAACACTGAGTGCGTGCTCTTCTTTCCTCGGCCTGCTCTTTGTATTGGGCACTATCTATCTATCTATCTATCTATCTATCTATCTATCTATCTATCTATCTATCTATCTATCTATCTATCTATCTATCTATCTATCTATCTATCTATCTATCTATCTATCTATCTATCTATCTATCTATCTATCTATCTCTATCTGTCTGTCTGTCTGTCTGTCTGTCTGTCTGTCTGTCTGTCTGTCTGTATCTATATCTATCTATCTATCTATCTATCTATCTATCTATCTATCTATCTATCTATCTATCTATCTATCTATCTATCTATCTATCTATCTATCTATCTATCTATCTATCTATCTATTATCTATCTATCTATCTATCTATCTATCTATCTATCTATCTATCTATCTATCTATCTATCTATCTATCTATCTATCTATCTATCTATCTATCTATCTATCTATCTATCTATCTATCTATCTATCTATCTATCTATCTATCTATCTATCTATCTATCTATCTATCTAATCTTACAGAATTGACATCACTTTAGCCATTGCTGAACATTCTAGTTATAGGCTGCTTCTTCATTTTTAGCGCACCGAAGATGAGTAGTGGAGCTTGCCCACTTTGTGTGGCGCATAATCCTCAGGAGCTGCGGACGCTCCTTCGGGCTTTTCCACTAAACTGGTTGACTACCTTGCCTTTCCTTCTCAACTATTTCTTCTTCTCAACCTAAAACATCTCCGCTGTTAAAAAAGAGGTGTGGTGGGAAGGGCGTGGAGTTCTCATTAGTCAAGTGAACTTGTGGGCGCGGAGATGTTCGTTAACGAAATTAGTAGAGCGGTGACACGGGCCGAATTAGCAAGCTTCTAAATCATGGCAATGCATTTTACAACGAAAGCTGTTAGGAGATCAAAACAACGGCCGGTGTTCGCACCGTAGTTGTCCGCCGCCGATGTACGTAACCGCTACCCCGCGAAATAAGAGAAAACCAAATGAAATATATCCGGGATGTAACGGGGTTTCAATCTGGGCCCTCTGCATGGGAGCCCAATATTGTACCCGAGAGTCATACTGGTGCTTGAAACTGCTTTGCAAAAAGACGCTATACAGGCTTCAATCAGGAAGATACCACATTAACGTATGTAATGTAGCATGGTAGAAGAGTAAATTAACAACCAGGTGGTCACGTAAAGCGAATTCCGCGGAATGAAGAATAATGGCGTATAGACTGCCTCCCAACTTCACAAAAATTATGATTTACGGCGTATTGGGTACCTTGCTAGTGTACTTGTATTAGTAGCCCCACGAAAGTTGAAAGCGGTTCTAGAAATACCGCTCTTGCAGCTTTCGCGCTGTGACTGTGCTGCGCTTTCCACGCAGGCCTGGCGTTTTTTTTTTTTTTTTTGCGATAGGTGTACATAGTCTTTGAGGACAAAGTTTACCTACAAGCATCTGCTAAACACTCCAGTATGCTCCTATTCAATCGTCTGAAATTGCAGAATGTAATTGCTGGGAAATGTTCAGCCTAACTGCACAATTTCTCCGCTGCCATTGTGTTAACTGAACGCCACTTTACGACGACGACCGTGCTCTAGAGCGTCATGCTTAAAACTTAATATGGCGGCCATAAATTTCAATATAAAAATTAGGAATATGGAAAGAGCATTTGTACATAGACAAAACGCGCCGTCTCGCATCCCGCCCTTCTTAAATGTTTCTGCAGCGTGCAAAACTCAATTTCAAGCAACCGTGCACGTCCTGCGCCCTCTTCAAGCAACAGTGCATTGTGCTGTGTTCTTTGATAATTCTCCGTTCTTTGTAGTACTTCACAATCATCAGCGCACATCAGCTGCCTGAAAAGGCCCTGATCAAAGTTTGTTCGAGTCAGCACTTTCAGCATTACAATAGTGAAAGGGATGGAAGGATGTAAAAATAGGCTCGTTGGTGGTGATACACGGCGAAACACGCAGTGCACCAACGAGAAGACTGACGAAGAAAGTGAGGACAAGGTGACGTGCTTCTGGATGCGAAAGGACGATGAGAAAGGAAGTGTTGATCATTTATACCGCTAGTGCGACCATTTCGCAAGAGGGACACGTCGTCAGTTTGACAAATCAGGGGTGGCCAAATCATTGCCAAATATAAGCATGAAATGACCCCCTCGGCGTTGTCTAATTGTTATTAAATACAGTGCTCGTCCGGTGTATGCATCAGAAGCACGCGTCTGTCCGCAAAATAAACGAAGCTCACCTAGATTCACTTACGAAATATATTTCTGCTAAGTCAACACTCAGACTCGCACACAACAGGATCGTGCTTACACAGGTTCCAACTGTGGCCTTCGAGATTGGCTCCCACAACGGCGCGTTGCCGAATGTAATCGCGGAGGCCAGGTTACAAACGACCAGAATTTCGCTCGACTGGGCTGACACAGACTAAGTATCGCCGAAATCCCAGCGCATCTGCTGCTCAATCGTACTCGTGCGAAGTCTACCCTGCCGGACTCACTCGGGCTCAAACTCAATAAATTTTTAGTCACCCTTACCTTCTCAGTGTCAGACTCCCGAGAGTCTTATAAGTCTGACTGCAGTCAGGCGTCAGATTGTCGACCTTTAGCACCAAGAAGTGCGTCACTCGTGTATGATACAAAAACTTTCTATACCTGAAACTTACCCAACAAATGAAGCTTTAAAAGGAGGTATATCTATGCATATATTCACCAGGCCATGAACAAGTAAGCAAGACACACTTGTTCATGTAGCGTGGCAGGTGGTGGCGTTTGCACACCATCATCGCCGGTGGGCGCTTGTGGCCCGAGTTGGTAAATATCGTCAACATGCACATATGATGACATGGAGATATGCTGCAATGTACGGTATTCGCCAAGGCAGTGCGTTTATAGTCATACCGGAGAGTGTTGTCAACGGTCTACTTTGCAGCATTTTCTGGTCAATGTTTCGAATTTGTTATACAGGCTTGTGCATAACATCACCGAAACATAGCGGTGGGATTTGTCATCTTACCGATGCTATTCACAACAAGGGTCCACTGATCTTATCGCCGCCATTTCTGTCGAAAGATATGCGATATACAAATATTGTTCAGAATCAATAACATGTCGAATCTTTATATTGCTCCTTATACACTTTTTTATTGTTACTTGCCCTTAAGTTATACTTAGTTTGTAATACGTGTGCTGTGAGGCCTGTGTTGCATGTGAATGGAAGAATCGTATTGTAGAATATTTTTCATGTATCCAATTGATATCCGTAGGCGGCGTGTCGCATTCGTGTAGCAGGTTCACTATGCGATGATGCTTCAGCCAACTGATTCAGTGGTGCCTTGTCATAATCTCTGTTAGCATAATTTTCTCCATGACATTATTCCAAGAAGTGGCTTAGAAATATGGGCTTCCTTGTCTGGTTGTTATACATCACTATGGTTGCAATATTTTGCTACATACTATCGCTTTGGTGAAAGCAGGTACCGTGTTTAACGAGACGTTGGACCTGGGCGTTTCGGCAGTTATTTAAAAATATTCTTTTAACATTTTAGGAATGCTCGTTACCAGCAGATAACTATTAGATGTAATTTCAGTGGGGTCGTTCAATTTCGTTTATGAAGAATTACAGTATGACTGACTGTACAATAATAAATGATTATTTACACTGTAGTTACAGCTAATTCCCATAAAATACAAAATAATTTATTCTAACACCTCCAGTAGCCTTAAATTTGGTTTCCCAAACCTTGGTATCAAATTATGTAAATTTCACGCATTTATATACAGTCGACCATGAAGCGCGTCGCACAGGGTTAATGTATTCGTTCTGCTTCTGTGTTTTGGTGCACGTTCAAAGCCTGACGAGGTATACGTTAATATTAAACTACACTAACGTAATAACCGACTGCAAGTATTCTGAGTTTCAATCTTACTTAACTAAAAGAAAAAGGGTGCTTTCATACTAGTGTAAAAAGCAGCTATAGTTTGTAAATCAGAAAACTTCTGTTCTGGATTCTCCCTTCCATGGAAAATTATTTGCATTAGATTCATTATTGAAAATGATTATATATTGCTGTTCATATACAAGCGGGCTCTCTATAATAGTGCAATAATATGTCTCGCCACGGTGGTCTAGTGGTTATGGCGCTCGACTGCTGACCTGAAGGCCGCGGGATCAAATCCCGGCCACGGCGGCTGCATTTTCGATGGTGGTGAAAATGTTTGAGGCCCGAGTACCTAGATTTAGGTGCACGTTAAAGGAGCCCCTAGTGGTCGAAATTTCTGGAGCCCTCCACTACGGCGTCCCTCCATAATCATATCGTGGATTTTGGGACGTTAAACCCGAGATGTTATTACTTATTATCTCTATAGTAATATTAGGTGTGATAAAGCTAATAACAAAAAATCAAGCGATACATTTGGGGCTCCGTCACGTGTTCAGGTGACAAAACCAAGACACAGACGGTGCTTCCCCAAAGGATAAGCCAGAGACATTGTCGTGGAAATTCACGTAATTTCCGACAATGCACAACCAAACTAACTTCAAGAATCATGAGCAACTAATTGGTTATATGGCAGTCATGACAAATGCTGTGAGTACACCTCTTTCGTGATCGCTTTTGTGTGACTGTCGTCAGATCTTGAAAGAAATGCTGTCATGCATGCAAGTGCAAGTTTTTACTTTGTGTGTATGCATTTGACATCCGTGAACGTACGTATATTGCTTAAGAGTATACGTTGTTTGGGCTAGTTGGTTCATAGTCTTCAAAATTGGCTAGCGCGAAAATGGACAAGGACTGAGAAGGAACACTGATGTACAGGACAGGCGCTACTCGCAACTAAACTTTATTCAGAAACGTCTTCCTACATATATACACAGCCGAGTGGCGCGCGCAGGCGCAATGCACATGACAGTCGACATGCTAATCAGGACGGGAAACCAAAACTATTCGCATTACAACCAAGTGTCTAAGAACAGTCTTTCCCTTACTGCGCAGACAACAGAAGTGTCACTGATACATTCACGGTCTTTCTTTTATATGATAAGCCTCCATTAGTTCTCTGGCCAGCGCATTCCCACTTCTGCCCAGAATTCGAAATGCTAGACAGCACTGGCTCACAGGCACAGGTCCTACAATGCGTAGGCAGATGAAAAGTCAAATTATTCTTAACAGAGCGCTCGTGTTCCCGTGCTCGATCGTTGATGCAACGACCAGTTTGTCCGATATAAACCTTGCCACAAGTGAGTGGGATTTCGTACACGACGCCTACGGCGCATGTGACGTAGGGCCGGACGTGCTTTTTTCCGAACGTCGGTTTTTTAAGTGGTCCCGAAATGCGAGGGCATAGCCCAGCCAGTTTATGCGGCGCTGAAAAAACTATAGGTACATTGTACCTATTTGCCACATTTTTTAAATTGTGTGCCACTTTGGTGCACATACGGCACCACTTCCGGCCTTTTTTCTGCACGAGCAGAGCCAGGCCTCTTCTTCCCCTTCAGTTTCTGAAGGAGGGTTTCGGACACAAGCAATCAAGTTCGAGCAGGGGAACCAGCCGCCTGTAGGCGCTCATCTGGCTATTAAAACTATCCTGAGCCAAGTGAACGCAGGACTTTGCCAGCACCGAAGGGGGCAGCATATTTGCTGGAAGTACTACTCTCCGCGAGCCCAAAAAGAGCTTTATACCCTTTGATTCTGCTCATAGTAAGGTTGTAAAACGAGCTATTGCCTCACAATGCCTTGAATCGGTGCTGGCAAAGTCCTGCGTTCACTTGGCTCAGGATAGTTTTAATAGCCAGATTGAGCGCCTACAGGCGGCTGGGTTCCCCTGCTCGAACTTGATTGCTGTGTCCGAAACCCTCCTTCAGAAACTGAAGGGGAAGAAGAGGCCTGGCTCTGCTCGTGCAGAAAAAAGGCCGGAAGTGGTGCCGTATGTGCACAAAGTGGCACACAATTTAAAAAATGTGGCAAATAGGTACAATGTACCTATAGTTTTTTCAGCGCCGCATAAACTGGCTGGGCTATGCCCTCGCATTTCGGGACCACTTAAAAAAAACCGACGTGCGGAAAAAGCACGTCCGGCCCTACGTCACATGCGCCGTAGGCTCGTGTACGAAATCCCACTCACTTGTGGCAAGGTTTATATCGGACAAACTGTCGTTGCATCAACGATCGAGCACGGGAACACGAGCGCTCTGTTAGAATAATTTGACTTTTCATCTGCCTACGCATTGTAGGACCTGTGCCCGTGAGCCAGTGCTGTCTAGCATTCGAATTCTGGGCAGAAGTGGGAATGCGCTGGCCAGAGAACTAATGGAGCTTATCATATTAAAAAGAAAGACCGTGAATGTATCAGTGGCACTTCTGTTGTTCTGCGCAGTAAGGAAAGACGTTCTTAGACACTTGGTTGTAATGCGAATATGTTTTGGTTTCCCGGTCCTGATTAGCATGTCGACTGTCATGTGCATTGCGCCTGCGCGCGCCACTCGGCTGTGTATATATGTAGGAAGACGTTTCTGAATAAAGTTTAGTTGCGAGTAGCGCCTGTCCTGTACATCAGTGTTCCTTCTCAGTCCTTGTCCATTTTCGCGCTAGCCAATTTTGAAGTACGTATATTGTTCCGGTCTTGGTAGGTGGTATGTCAACAGGAAGGACAGGGCGATTTTCGGTTGGCATAGTGGCCTTTTCTTTATCTGCGTGCTAATAGTACTAAGACGCTTTTCTGCAACTTGCATGTTGCGTGCAGTTAATGTTTTGTGATAACGCTTAACTGGCTCTGAATGCTCTTTTATGACCAACGTTGGTTGACAGAACTTGCTGAATCTTTCAGGCACATCTGTGTACTTCTCTATCAAAACGAGAAACTCGCATTATCTTCATACTGACTCAGACATGGGCCCATGTTTTCCGTGACCGTTAAGTTTGTATAGTAGATAACTGGATAATGCTCGCAGACACACACACAAAAAACTTTAAAATTAGGTTCCCAAAGTACGTCAGCGTTGTCACTTCTGCAGTAGCTGCAGGATTGTTGCTGCTGAATAAAATGTACAGATACAGAGGAAGGCTAGAAATGCACGCAGTGGAAATTTGGCAAGTGCAGTGATGATTGTACCCTCGCTGAAGTATTAAAGGGACACTAAAAAGAAACAATGAATCGGTTTAGATCGATAAATTGTGCCCTGAGAACTCTAATGCTGTTAATTTCGCCATCATAGGTTTGATAAAAGAGGAAAAAATCAGGTTCAAAGTTTCATTTTTGAATTTCGCGCTGAATGCTCCCCGCGTGACGTCACGGATTTCAAAGTGTATTTGTCGTATCTTGGCGCCATTGGCTCAAGAAAACTACCACAAACTTGGTATGTGAAGTCTATGGCCCCCTCAGAGGACAATTATTTCATTTTTATCGATTGCGAACTACGTAATCCCTAGTAGCCGCCGTCAAAACATGTGACATGACGGCGAATGGTGCGGAAACTTCAAGGTGGCGTCGGCACCCACATTTTGTTTTTGCGCGTTTTTCTCGCTTACTAAACGCCTTCTCGCAGCAAGCGTGGTGTTTTTGGTATCGTGAAAGAGTACTTGACTAATATAGGACACATCGTTTTGCTCTTTAGTGTCCCTATAACGCGGCATGTTCCGAAATACAACTATATTTGGATGAATTTCCTATGTGTATCAGCTGCATCTCATGCAACAGGGTTTAGAGGGCTAATGCAAACGGGTGACTTAAAGCTACTAACGGATAATACAGGTAGAGCAGAGACTTGGGAAGCACTGTGCTCGTTAAATTGTACAACACGGCGTTATGTATTATGAGCCTTAAGCTATGTTGCCACCCTTGAAAGCGAGGCTGTTTTTTTCAAGAAAAGCGGAGTTCAGGTATTGATATTTTAAGAATCTACAGACATTAAGAAATGTGCTGCTTGCAAAATTGACGTTTTTCTGGTTCACTTCGAGAGTTATGTTGGCTTTTACAACAACCGGTAGACCTCCCTGAAACCGAAAGTGACACTTTGTGAAAGCGAAAACTACATTTCAATCAGTAAAACAAACTTTCTTTGGGCTAACATAGGCAAGATACATTTACATTAGTTTGTGATGAAGTACGCTATAGCTTAATAAAATTGAGCAATGGTAAACGCGATAATTTTTTATTCAAATTGTGCAAACTGCCACATGGGGCACATGAAGTGGTATCATGTTTACACTGCCATGACATGTGTTACTACTACTGTGAAAGCTATTTTATTTCGATAGCAATTATATAGACACTCTGGGCGGATTTTTGCCGTCGCCGTTGCCGTCATGTCCCGTATATGTATATATATGTATGCATACATAAAAGCAACAAACAAAAATTATTCAGAAGAAAAACTTCTCGCAGCCCGCGACCGCAGATTCGAACCTGCGACCCCTTGCTCCGCAGCGCGCTCCCTTTGGCAATTACGCCGTGCGCCATTCGTTCTCCAGGGTACTAAAGGTAGAATACAAACGCATGCGGCGTTGGGAGAGACGAACGGGCTGCCACACATGGAGAAATTAAAATTATGCGAGACGCGGGTCATGCTGCATCGTTGCCCGCGCTGCGTTTGCATCGTTTCACTGGTGACCCACGCTAGAGTAGAGTAGAGTATATCCTTGAAACTCTGGCACACAGCCGCGCTGGGGGATGGGCCAAGAACCGGAAAAAATTGCCATGACGCTAGTTTTCCATTCTGGGGTTGTAGCGCGCCCCACAAGTGGCCAGTCGGCCAGGAAAAAAGAACAGCGTCCCGCGGCTC
Source organism: Rhipicephalus sanguineus (assembly GCF_013339695.2). Taxonomy (NCBI): domain Eukaryota; kingdom Metazoa; phylum Arthropoda; class Arachnida; order Ixodida; family Ixodidae; genus Rhipicephalus; species Rhipicephalus sanguineus. The sequence goes on from NW_023614438.1 coordinate 24,146, forward strand.
GTGGTGGCGCGAGCTAGTGGGAACGCTTTGGCTCTTGTAGACTTATGCCACAGGAGGGAAGAAACGAGACGGCTGAACCAGAATCACAGTTATATCTCACACCGTGACCAGAATCCCGAGAATAAAGTTACACCGCAAGCACACAAGACACCCATGAAGGAATAAAACGTACGACACAAACGCTGACTAAAAACGGCTTTATTCTTTCATGCGCCAACGCGTATATAAGCCCCGGGCAACTTTACAGCACATGCGCACACGACAATAGCTCTAAACGAAAACGTGTAACAAGCGTTATAGTGTATTACATACGCGAAGACATGAAATCATATTCATATGGGTGCAAGGACAAATAAGTAAAGAAGTAATAAGGACAAAGAAGTGCGCTTGCGGTGTAATTTTAGCCTGAGGAATATGTACCAAAAAGAGCCAAATAAAGTTTTATCTTAGTGACCAGAATCGACGCCAGCAAGGAACGGGAGCCGTGGCTTCACGTTCCCCTGCCAATTTCTCGGTTTCCCAATTCTAAAACTCTCTAGGGTTTCGCCGGAGTTGGGGTGTGCGCCTCCGACTTGTCCTTTGACATAAGGGCGTGGTCGCCCATGCTCGCGCGATTATCTCTTGAGGGGGAGTTTTGGACGTCTTGTGCTCTCACCTCAATGTTTGCGTTCAAGCTATAGACCACGTGAAGATCACTTTGCTCGCCGCAGCCCGCGTTTGCGAAAGAAGAGCCAAAGCAGGAGCTAGTTGAAGTAACAACTGTGATAGTTCGTGCTCGTCCTGTGTATAGTTGTTGTCACTAGTCGCGTTTATCGGGTGGCAATCGCTGGGCACATTTCAAGGGCTGACGTATCGGCCCCCGAAATGCACCACGAAAGCGCGGACAATTTAGAGTAGTCTTTTGGCGCTCCAGCAAACGCCGGTAGTGGTTCAAAGACCGAGTCAGAGCCAAGAGTTGATAACACAAACGAAATATATTCTCAGATAAGGCAGTAAAAGCATCACACAAACATGCACTCTCGGCTGGTATCAACTACAACTCACTATAACTTAGTTGGTGTTAACACAACGAGAATAAAACTAACAAATAACACGCTACAAATGCAATCTCATGCATTACACGCTATTCAGGAACAATTAAAGTCCTGAATATGCAACAATGCATCCAGTCCACAATTCTTGGGCGTAACTTGAATACTTCTCTTCTAGGAAACACTCATGCAAACTCCAGCGCTGATCGTCGTTGTTCCCTTCCGTCGTCGGTTCCGAATGCTTCTCCAGGAAACACTCCCTTAACGTTTCACTGCTCATACGGCGTCATCATCCGATTCTTCCAGATCGACGATCGACGGACCGCACAACATCACAAAACACGTCTTCTTTGGCCGGCCGAACCACACTCAAAATAACTTCAACATCTCTGGACCGACTCACTCTCCTCGTCGGTGCACGCTTATATTTCCTTCTCCCGGGTTCCAGAAGCGTCTAGTGTGTTCTTTGGCGTGCAGCACAGCCAAGCCAGGGAAAGGGCGAGATTGTTATCGACGGTTCCAATCGCGGTGGCGTCGCCGGGCGTTGCATCACCTGTTCCTTCTAGATGATTCTAGACTTTGCCGGGCGTTTGATCGGAGCCTGTCGGTTGGAGTGAGGAGGCGCGCTCGTGGCATCCTTTGATACTTGTTTTTTCGTTGCGCGCGCTTGTTGAGCTAACGGCTGGCGCCGTGCTTTCCCGCTGTCGTCTGAAAGCGGCCGCGTGCTCGCCTTATTGACGCGCTCGTTTGTGACACCTGTGCGTTTTCGTGCGTCCTTCCTTATGTTTGAGATGCACGCAGAAAGTTTCTAGCGGTTTGCCGTTTTTGATGTCATGATGATGGTGATGATGATGCAAACTTTACTTGGGTCCAAAGAAAACGCAGGGGAGACCCCACGCCACACGGCCAGTCCCACGTAGGGACCACCAAGACAAGCTTAGCGGACCGTGTGATCTTCGAATATCCTGCTATCGCATTCATTGTTTCGCCTCTGAGGCGAAACTGACTTTTTTCGTGAATTCAGTGCCCTAGGTTTTTAAAGACGATAGTCTTTCTTGGGGAACTTAAACGCAGAAATTTTGGTCTGTCTGTCTGTGTCTTTCTGTTTGTCTGTCTGTCACCCAATTCAGCCACCCGGCCAAAGTTTAACCACTTGCTTACCGCCCAGCCATATTGAACTGGTACGGCAGTTCGTACTTGTGAACACTGTCGGTCAAAAAGTAAATATTACGCATATCTGAGGCGCAACATCAATGCGTAATTATTAGGTGGTGTGTTCCTTTACTGGAAAATGCGTAGATAAGTAATTCTAAACACCCTAATGTTTCTTAGGCTGCGCTGTAAATGCTATTGTTCCTTAGGCTGCGCTGAAAATGAGACGCTATGACGCAGATGCGGCGGTTCACCATAGAGGAGGAGGTCTCGTGTGGTACGACCGGCACAAAATTATCGTCTTTCGACGACATTTGCAGCGGAGTAAGCAGATACGCGGCCAAATTTTGTCTTACAGAATATAACGAGATATGGCCATGTTCCGAGTGAAACAAAAACCGAAACACAAAGTGTGAAAAGGATGGTGGGCCTACAACCGAGTGAAAGCTCTGGGCACAGGACGATACAAGCACAGGGGAGGTTTTTAGAAAGACATCCTGAACAAAGTGATGCCTGTGTATGGAGACTTCTGTTCATGTTTTGACGAAATGGTGTCTCCGGAAAAACCCAAAAGGCAAATTTACGCTTAAATAGGATGGTCTTGGCAGCGTGTCCCTAAAGATGTCTATGTAGGCCCGGGTCTATGTAGGCAGTGTTTTTTATGTCTATGGAAGCATTGTTTTATTTCAGCTGTAAGACTGTATGTCTCAGCTCAGCAATGGAAATAGTGGCACGTTGGGTATCTTGAGGCAAGCTGGTGTTGGTCCTGGTTACTGCAGAATAGCTTGCCTCAGCAGGGACCGAACTCGCTTGAAGAACGCCAGCGGCCAGTCAATGGCTGACGAAATGGCTTGCGGCAGCTAAGGAAGTCCGAGCTATAGACTGGCAGATTTTAGTGTCCCACAACCTTCCATTGATGTACATAACACGTCTGGAAAAATTATTCATTGTTTTTCGGAAATATTCGTAAGTCATAACTTTGGAATCAACCAATATTTTTTTATGAAACCTGGCATGCTTCTTTCTGGAGCATTATTCTATGGCATTAACTAGGATAATTGATAACCACGCATCACTTCTGATGTTATAAGGTTCAAAGGAAATGCAACCACATGAAATTACATAATTTTATGTTTAGGCGAGATAGAAGTAAACAAATAAAGCAATCTGTAAATTTTAACGTTACACATATACTCAAACATTACAAAATGTTGAGCGCACTCAGACTCACTTATCAGATGCATTTGGCCTTAGAGCTCACTCGGACTCAGACTCACCAAAGTATTGCTCACTTGGACTCAACCGCACTCAGATTCAAGGCTCCATTTGAGTCTGAGTGGGTCTGAGTGAGTCGACTCATGAGTCAGTTTGCTTATCAGCCGTAATGTAAACGGCAATATCTGGCATAATTGGTGCTCTTCTTAGCGCCTTTGGTTTCGTACCTTCAAATATTCAGAAGAAATAATTCCCGAAGCGCGCGGACCCTCCTGCGACCTGTGACCCCCTCGCTCCACAGCGCACCGCGGTAAGCGACTCGGCCACGGCCCATGCGTCCTTCAGCATACTAACGGAGAGCTGTTTATATACACCATTTATATACATTTATATACACCGCGCTGAAGCACCAGATCTCGGAGGTGCTTCAGCGCGTTCTCTTATCACCAGCGAGATGCAGCGAAGAACGCGCTTTAAAGGTCGTCGCCCCGCTCGTTTCTCGTCAGAGTTGCAATGCGCGCGTGCCTCCTACTTGTACCATCTGAGCTTTGCCGTACAGGGCGTCGTCGCCCGTGCTCGCGCGCTTATCTCGTGAGGGGGGCGGTTTGAGCGCCTTGTGCTTGCACCGCAAAGTTTGCGTTGAAGTTACAGAGCGCACGAAGGTCACTTCGCTCACTGCAGCGGCCGCGTTTGCGAAAGAAGTGAGCTTCTAGCTAGTAGAGCCAAAGTTGGGGCAGTGGGTTGTGCATAGTCGACACTTGCAGCGCGCTGCTCAAACGCACAGAAGTAAAAATTCTGACAGTTGTCAGTTCGCACTCGTCCTGTGCATAGTTGTGCGTTCTTTTCGCGCGTCTTTCTTTGAGCAGCGCGCTGCAAGTGTCGAGCTGTAAGAGTTGTTAGTTCGCGCTCATCCTGTATATTTTCTTTTAGTGCGTCATTTGTGCTTGAGCAGCGCGCTGCAAGTTTTCAGCTGCTTGCCGTTCATCGCGTGTCATTCCAATTTGTTACCATCGCATTCATTGATTTTCCTTGCGGCGAGACGGTGACTTTTTGCTCTAAGTAAGCATAGTTTTACGCTTGTTCGATTGGTATGAATTGACTAACCCAGCACCAAGTTCAGAATGGTCTTAGGGTTACCAGCGAGAAAATTATTTAAAGAATAGCAAAACGTGACCTGCTGTTTCTCACCCACTTTGTGCCTTCGCCTCCTGGTGCTTGCCTGAATAGACAGAACTTTAATTTTGACGTTTACGTTAGTCAAGATCTAATACCTTATGTTACGAAAAGTGACTGTGGCGAAGTTTCAGTGCGTGAATGTTTCCATCCTCGATTGATAATGTATACATTGTGTCGTTGCGTGGCGACAATCCTTGTCTCATTTATATCGAAGCCGATGCCTTAGATGCGTCCATCATAAGTGTTAAGGTGGACCTCCCGGATACTATCGGCATAAGTTGTCAATTATGGCATATTTTACTGCAAGCCCACCTTTGCCTTACCGAAGGGTTGCATCTGCCAGGTATCCACATTGTTTCGTAACAGTGCCCACGTAAAATTTTGATGGGGAAAGGGAGCGGGCCTATAGCATGGCAAGTGAACAAATATTCTTGGTGGTGCGCTAATAGGTTAGGAAAGGCGCACCATTCCATGTATCCTACTGCATCGTGCACCGCTCTCTGATAACCACCATGGATAAAAGCAAAGAAAACAATTGTATAATCATGCTTCCATCATGCTTCCGTTGTGCTTTCGAATGACCAATATTGTGAAAGCTTTTTTTTTCTGTTCAGAATTTCTTCCTTCTTAATTTGCCATTTGTTTTTCTAAAACGTACGAAGTGCGGCCTGTTATGGCTTTGGTAGCCTTAGGAGGGCGCTTTGTCATCTTTAAAGTGTATGCACTGGCATCTTTCTGAACCACGCTCTATAATACCCGTATGTGCAGTCTCTCGACATACCGATGATTAACCGTTCACGTGGCATAAAACACACATGTGGCATATAAAAGTGCAAACAGACTTTTTACCAAGTTCACATTCTATTTTAGGTCAACTTAAAATTCCTCGACATGACGAGACCGAAAGTCAGCTTCATTCTCGTTGGGATAACAAGGAGCAGGGTGAGTACCTTTCAATCATTTAATTACGTAAAACTTTGTGATTTTACATTCACAACGACGGCACGCGCCCTGAAACTAGTCCGTGCGATTGTATCCCACAATACAGAACGTGACGGTTGGCGACCTGGCGCGTTGCCATTCCGGGAGAGGTCTTTGCGCCAAATCACATATAAATATTCGTGCACACGTCTTCATTTTGGATAGGAGACACTTGCCGGGCCCGAATTGTCATGTTCTTACTTTTCATTTTTCCTCCTCGTTGAAGCGTGGGAGGCTGCGATCTCAAAGCCGGACCTAGTCGACTAGCGTCAACATCGTCGCCCAGGCCAGGGGTTCCTGGAATAAGGGACCCTGCCACCTTCACTAACTAGCCGTTCTTCATTAACGTTTTTCTTCGTCTTCTTCCCGAATGAACGTTTCTTGCACCAATGACTTGCTTAGCAAGTCTTTCATGGCTTAGTTATCTGTGGCTTGGTATTATTGCTGCAACAAAAAACAGGAGGTCATCATGAAACGGAAGAACTTAAAGGCAGAGGAAGAAAAATGGCTGTGCTGCAATAGATGCAGTAAAGAGAGATTAATTTAAGGCGGCTAAGCCACTGTTTGTCAGGGTAAGAGTGAATTCTAGACAAGTAGGTACGGAATGCAATGAAGGTAGCAGGACAAACAATAATAAATTGATATGCTTGTTCATAGTGACGCATACCCAAACACGTAACCCGTATTCTGCGTCGTAATTTCTGGTTCTGCCATTATTTTACCACGGGCGGTTAGTGGCTCCTCCACCTCCAGATTAATTTCACTAAATCCTTATCTTCATTGCTGTCGAAAATGAGATGGGAAAGCGAGAGAGAACACCAAGTAAGGCCGGGCAGGTGAAATGAAGGCGCAAGCATTTTATCTGATTGCAGTGAGGAAAGAGGCTGAAGGGACGAAAAGTAATAATAATAATTGTTGGCGTTTAACGTCCCAAAAGGACGATATGATTATGAGGGACGCCGTAGTAGTGGGCTCCGGAAATTTCGACCGCCTGGGGTTCTTTAAAGTGAATCTGAATCTAAGTACACGGGCCTCAAGCATTTTCGCCTCCACCGAAAGTGTGGGCGCCGCGGCCGGGATTCGATCCCGCGACGTTCGGGTCAGCTGTGTACTATAACCACTAGACCCCCGTGGCGAGTGAAGGGAAAAAAAGATGCAGTAAGTGATCACAGGAAGCCCGTCGCGCACACGCTCGAACGTGCAAAACAAAGTATCGACAACCCACCGTGGTAGTTTAGCGGCTGAGGTAAGATTTAGGAGGATGAGGAGGAGGAGAAGAAAAACGGAAAGACATGGAGGTTAGCCAGTTCATACCGGCTGGCTACCCTGTGCTGAAGAAAGGGGAAGGGGGAGTGAAAGATGATAGAAAAGAGATGTTACAAAAAGAAGAAGAAAGAAGAAGAAGAAATAGAGAACAAAAATACGATAAACGACACCGCTTAAAGTCTGTCTATGAGACTAGTTGTGCGCAAAAAGCGCAACAGCGCTTTTAAAGCTTTCCGTGCCGAGGACGGTTTAGGGCAATGTCCTAAGATCTTTTCCTCCGACAGTGGACGATTGTCAAGTCTATCAAACACTTTGGACAGGCCGCCTGTGGCACGGGGTGGCCTTCACGAAGGCCTACTCGTTTCGAACTGGAATGGCCAGCAGCCCGAAATGTGATAAATGTAGCTGCGAGGAGACAATCGCCCGTCTTCTCTGTGAGTGTCCTCGCTTCAGTGCACCAAGAGGTAAGATTTAGATACACGTTAAAGCAATCCAGGTGGCCAAACAATCCGGAGTTCAACACAAGGTCGTACATCACATCGGTGCGGTAGGTCTAGTGCATGAAACCCCCGAGCCTAACAAAATACCAACAACAAAACTGCCTAAAGACTCCGTTTAATTTTTAAGATGGAGGGCAAGGAGGGCTTCTTATGCAGCAACTCGTGCAGCGCAAGCCGTGCAGCGCAAGCTGGGATGTAAACGGACGCCACGTGTGGGCCACATCTGTGCGACAAACAGCACCCGCTTCGTCATGTCTTCCTGTGTGCTTCTGTCTAAACTTTAGCGCTGAATATCCACCAAAAGACAAAAAAATGCATACCCTTAGTACAACTTATTGTCGTTTCCAACACAGGATGATGCTTTCGCGACTATACACAATGACCTCTTGGATGGCATAGAGACAATGAGGGGCTCAAAAAATATGTGGATAAGAGTGCCAGCGAACCCAGATATCGTGTTTTTGTAACCGGGTAAGCCCAGTCTATGCAATATTTTAAAGCGATTACTATTGTAGGCTACTCAATTGAGTTTAGATTATGTCAAAGGGACCCTATCGATCTGAACGTTTACCACCGTCGAACACAGCTTGCATGAAGAGTGCAACTGCTGTGAGGTTGCAGCCATGAGGCAATTTAAGTGCGTGTTTCTACCAAGGTTTGATTCTATATACTACGGTATAGTGCGATCACAGGGAGAAATAAAGGAACAGGCGACACGAGCGATGTCTCGCAACAATGAAATCTGCGCTAAATATGTGCAAATACAGAAGATAACGAAACAATCGTACGAAAAGTATAAAATAAGCAGTACCACATCGAAAAGGCAGCATCTCACGTGCATCACTGTCAACTGGCGCCTGCGGTGACGATCCATCGATTTATTAAAATCTACATAAAATAAGTTATTCTTCACTGATGCGTGCGTCCTTACACCTCTTGATGAAAAGAAAAAAAGCCTTTGAGTTGACAGGTAATTTGGTTCCTTCTCTCATAAAATAATGCGCACCTTCAACTAACCTAACGCCGCGAAGGCTGATTACACAGCGGAGCTGGTGGCATCAGCGCGCCTTTCTCCGCATTTCCAACCGCTCGGCGCGCCCTTCTTCCTCTTTCACTAGTATCACTTGTGCTCGAGCGCCTGCTACCATTAGTCGACTCCTTTCACCGGCGCAACGAATCGCGCTACTGCTCTCCCCTCCTCTCCACACCAGCTGCTCCGCTACAATCACAGCTTCATCTTCGCTCCTCCTCTCTACCCAGGTTCACCCTATCCACGTCACTACCTTTTCTCTACCAGGCTCACCTGGGGAATCGCTCGCTGGATTTCAAGCAAGACGGACGTGCCGGCCGCGATGTCCTGGATTACTCCTCGTACCTCTCGCTGATCGGCGCCCCGTGACGGTCGCCTCGCCCGCTATGCCGTGCGCCGCTCATCGTCGGGGCCTTCGCTGCTTCGTCGATGTTGTGCATCGTGCCTCTGGCTGTGTTTCGTGGTCCCGTCCCTGAACTCCCGTGATCGTCTCCCACATCTTTCCTGTCCTTTTCTCTTCGTTGGATGGATGGCTATATCACTTTTCTCTCTATTTTCCTACTTTTCTTTATTCCCTCCTTACCCCCACCCCTACAAGGCACTGCGCCGTGTCGCCTATAGGCAGAAAGAAATTAGGTGCCTTTTAGATGCGAAGTATCTTATGGCGGAGTTCAATCCGGTCGTGGTGGTGTGCGGCGTGGCCACCCTTACTGCGGATGGGTATACCCTCTCCACACACCTCCTCTCCACTCCCCCTCACCATTCCTCCGGTCATCTTCCCCTTTCCCTCTCCCTCCCCTCTCCCCTTACCCTCTCCACTTCCCCTCCCCTTACTCGATCTCCACTTCCCCTCCCCCTCTGCACTTCTCCTCTCTACTTCCCCTCTCCCTTCCCCTTTCCACCCTTCCTCTGAAACGCGGGCTAGACATGCCGAAATTCTCTCCTGCGCAACGCCGCGATGAGCACCAGCGCATGCGCGTCCCTCCCCTCTCTCTCTCTCCTACGCTGCCCCGCTCTCGCACGCCTGTCGACCGTGTTCCCCGCTCGCCCTGTGAGAATTAACGTCCAGGCTAGAGGGAAGACAAGACGCGCGTAGCGTCCCTCTTCGCGTTCCACGACGCGAGGTCGGTAGCATGCCCAACGAACGCCAACGGAACGCGATCGTGCAAGTGCTCTGGCTTCGCATCGCCTCATGGTCCCCTTTAGCGGGAAATGGTGTAATTTTTTCCTTTCCTTAATAACCACAGAACAGAAGGCTCACCTGGCTACAATAGGCTTCCCTCTGAACCACTTTGCTTTACCCTAGCTCCCCCTCTCGTCAGGCTGCGCTATCGCAGCTGGGCTAGAAAGCGCGGACGACGATCCCCAGAGATTTACCTCTGCCTTAAACAGCTCTGAGTTCTCTGAGTTCTTCATGAAATCCTCCGAGTTCTTGCATGCAGTCGTCCTTGATGCAATGTTAAATCACACACAAGTTGGCTTTGCCTTTTAAAGACACGCACCGCTTTCTTGACCTGCTGTTCATACATCTTCGTGTTTGTAAGGTGTAAACAATACTATGTAAAAACGGAATATTGTACACGACACCAACGAGACACGGAATAAACAGCTTGATGCGACGTACAAGTCAATGCCCTCTACTGGCTGCCGAATTCATCACAGGCTTGCCAACTGAAGAGGCAACACTATGCAACCCCTGGCTTGAAAGAAAATGCCAGGCCTGCGCGGAACACGCAGCACCGTCATAGTGAAAGCTGGATAAGCGGCCTCCTGTGAGGCTGTTAACTTCCTTGGGGTGACTGCTTCAAGTGAAGTTGCAAGGTACCCACTACAGAATAAGTCATTTCCCAGCAGTCGCGTAAGCAGAACTTTTTTTCGGGGAGGGGGTGCACACTCTTGATCCGACATAGGGTGCGGGCAGATAAGTGTGGGAAGCGCACAACCCTAAAGTCCCTGAAACTTCGTAAAGTAGCGACATACGTGCATAAAAGCGCGCCTCCTCTGCCCTCTCCGAGGCTGACGCCGCGTCGGCATTGGCCAACTGCCGTCACGTGGGACCGCTCGTAGCGTTCGTTTGTTTACAGTCGCTCGCGACTGCCATCTTCGCTCTCGAAGCGCGGGCTCGCTGGTTCTCAGCGCATGTGTTTTATGGATACGCGCTTTCCATTCCGCGTGCGTTGTGCTCTGAGATACCTTGCACACAAGACCGACGTCACGGTTGGTTGCCATGGGCTTCTGCTGCGCTTTCGGATGCCGAAACAAATCAAGTGAAGGCAAAAAGCTGTTCATGATACCGTCCGGGAAGCGCAACGAGTTGCGAAGGAAGGCTTGGTTACATCGAATCGGAAGATGGAACTTTCGGCCGACGTTTTCGATGCGACTATGCGATGTAAGTTGCTATCCTCTCACTGTAAGTACTCCTCGAGGTTCGCGCAAATCGCTGCTTGCTATAACGCCGTAGACACGTCTCAGTTAATTGGGCAGTACGCCGCTATTCCTCACACGTTTATTGCTGCTTCTGCGGGGTCTGTACTAAATGTTTTTTTTTTTTCGAAAATGTGATTGCGAAACTTCAGAGATTCGGCGCAGTTCTTTTGAAGAAACAAAGTTGCCGTGTGAAAGCTCACTTAGGTGTGGTACTCTTTGTTTTTGTTGTGTGCTCGGTTTTTTTCTGTTTTTTTTTTTCGCCGAAGCAAATAGCTTTCTCTTGCTCTTTGACGCCGACAGATCCGCCGGTGGACTTGCGATAGAAGGTAGGTAGGCAAAGCAAGTGTGCGTGTCCAACCGAGTCGCAGGGTGCATTCATCGTTTAGGAACCTCACGTACACGTGTTACTTAGCGCGAAGGTTTACGTGCCATTTCGTGTGGAGGTTTATATCCGCGAGTGGTTTTCCGCCGCGGTGGAGCAGAGGTCGCGGTGCTCGGCTACTGACCCGAAGGTTGCGACCGACCGCGGCGGTCACATTTCGATGGAGGCGAATAGCTTGAAGCCAGTGTGACGTGCGATTTCAGTGTTCGTTAAAGGACATCAGATGGTCAAAATTTCCAGAGCCCTCCACTACGGCGTCTCTCATAATCATATCGTGGTGGGACGTAAAACCCCAAATGATATTAATATCTGCGAGTGGTGCTCTCGCGAAGGAAACGTTTACGGTGGCAGGCTAGTTTATTCGTTCGCTTGCTCGTTCGTTGAGCAGCGAGTATAGTTCGTAGGTCAAGTACGTCTACGAGGCACACTTGCGCACTATGGTTGGTGCGTCTAATCTCTTAACGAATCAACCAACGCTGTCTAAATGTATCGACTGGAAATGATGTACGCCTTCTGGCGCATTCTTCTTTCAATGAAGCTCCGAGCTGCTGCTTGCACTGACAGTCATTTTCTAAATAAATAATAGTCGCCACTCTTACTACAGCCAACACCCATTGCCCATGTGTTTCTTGCACTCTAAAAACTGTCCGCACCTTTTGTGGAGTCTTCTTGCCCCTCACCAATAACCGTCCTCTGGCTAGTTTGCGCTTCCTTTCTTGAAAACTCGGCGCTCGGCACTTTCCTATCAAGGATGCTTTTTATTAACACGCACGCCATTCGTGGCCTGGAAGTACGGCGCGCCCGGCGATAATGCAAGGAAAGACACGCGAGATTGATGGTTATTGTTTCGGGACAGAAATACGCCCCATAGCACGCCCTTTTTTGTGATGTTGCTAAACAGTTAACAGGAAATAGCGAGCGCAGAGATTTGGTGAAAAAGAAAAAAACAAGTGAGCCAGATGCTGGATATTGTTTTGGGGGAAAGAGATGCCTCAAATACGCCCTTTTGTATTGCAGTGTACAGTGCTACATAAAGGCACGTATAGCGGCGTTAACTATATTTACCCAACCGATACTTCGGAACGGCTACCTCTAGTGCGCATGGCAGCCTCAGTGCGTCATTGGTATGCGCGGCGAATTGGCCTCGCGAGGACGACGTGTACAACGTATAGGTTTCAGAAGGCTTCTATAGAGCGGGACATTAACGTTCAACATCACACATGTCCTTTACAAATGTGTCCTAACATCTCCCAAACAACATATAATTTAAAAAAAACAACGATACAAAGAGCTAGACGGCTAGTGCGAAAGCTTAAAGCGCGCCGCCTTTGCGAAGCGCTCCCTTTGCGAAGCGTCGTCTGCTACGCAGGAGCAAGGTAGGTGGCGCCATGCTCGAAAAGAGAGTGCGAAGGAGAGGAGAACGAGGAGGAAAGTGTCGCTACTTTACGAAGTTTCAGGGACTTTAACAACCCCGTGTGCCAGCCCCTGGCTACGCCGCTGTTTCCCAAAGTAGGAGAAGACCAATATACTATTATCCATCATTCCACGTAGAATTAAGGCACCCTACGCGTCTGTAAGGCATTATGTGCACTTTATTTATGATGTGGCTCATGGCGATGTAGCATCACGGGCTGAACGTTTTGTAATGTGTGCGATGCCTTAAACCACCCAGTCGTTAGGCGCTTCGCATTTTGCGACTCCTAGTGTTATTTTACTCTTCTACCACACTATATTACATCTGTGAACATAAATTTTTGCAAGGCGTGACGCCTGTGTAGGGTAGTTTTGCGAACGAGTTTCAAGCAGCGGCGTGCTTTGTGGTAGAAAGCTTGATTGCCACGCCGAGGGCCCGGGTTCAAGTCGCGCTCGAACCTGGATTTTAAAGGCGAAGCACTTCTTGGCGAAACCAAGGCACTTTGAGCGTATCTATCTATCTATCTATCTATCTAGCCGCCTACGTCTGGGTGCTCTCGTGATCTTAATTTGGTGTAGACCAAAATTGGCATGGGAGGGTAAGAGGGTTGGACGAATATGGTTCTCTGGTAACGACATGAATAACATGAAAATTCTGTCGCGGTCGCCGTCAAACCCTTTCCTCCAGACACATGTGGCACATACCCGTTTACCACGGGCGGCGGTGTACGGGTATGCCCCACGGCTGATTGACAGTTTATATCTACCCAGGAACTGCGAGAACACACAATGGTAGTTTAAATGCGAGAGCATTAAGAGAAACCGACATGGGCTGCGTTGACCCGACGTGCAACGAATAAAAATCAGGATCCGAGCCGGAATCGAACCCAAGCGTTCTGCGTGGGAGTCAGGTATTCTACCACAGAGCCACGCCAGGTCTAGAAACTGTTTTGGAAAAGCACCCTGTGCAAGCGTAATGTCGGTGCAACGTCAATTGTGGTTGTAGTGCTGGCTATCTAAATTTATAACCAAGGAATAAACACTGCATATGTAATCCTACGATACAGGCGTCATGTCACGTTAACACAAATTGTGGTTCCAGTTTTGGCTGCGCTTTTATAGCAGTCTAATATACATTACATTTGTATCCCTATGATTCAGCAAGCTATATTCAAACGCCCACCCCGGAGGAATACGTTAACGAAAACTGCGTATTATTTCACATCATCGCACTGTAAAATGCAGCATAGAACGACTCGCGTACTGCTTCGCGTGGAAGCGATTGCCACGAGGCGTGGGATCCGCCGAATTTTTTTTCCTCACTGCGCGCGATAGTGGTTACTGATAGCGGCCGGCTGCTGCGGCGGACAAGTGCGCCAGCAAAATCGGCTGCTGTTCTGATCTCACAACAGCTTCGCTGTAAAAAAAATATTTTACAGCCTACTTCTCGCTTAGGTTGTTTTAGACCGTGAAACACGAATTTAAGGAAGCACACCGCACCTTAAAAGACAATGTCACAGTTTCTGTTCAATCGCATTGCACCAATGTGGATGCAGACCTGAATTTGGCGGTCTTTGATTTGTTATACGAGCAGGGGGCAAAATGACCCATAAAGAAAAGAGGCGTTTTTCATGAAGATATTTAAGGCTGCCTATGTCAGCCAAGAATCAGTAATCTCACACGAGTAGAACTTAACTGATAGTGACATAGGCAACTGCCCATTGACAGAGGTTCCACGTAAGATGCTACCATTTCAATGTCGCACTGCTATTTTTCCGTTTATATGTGTACTATCACTTTGCGTCATTTTTCGGCATATGCGTAGATCAAGGAGTGACACCATTAGAAGTTTAGCGGCGAGGCAGCGCTCGTATCATAATTCTTTTATTCTGTCCATGTGTTTGCGCTTCCCTCTCTACCAGAACCTCATTTAGGTGACCAGATTTGCTATCCTAATTCAGTAGAAAAAAAATACATGCTGAATATGAACATGCTCTTACCGGTGGTAGTAACAATTTTTTATCAGCTGACAGCACTGATAGTGTAGGCTAATTGATGGGAACCTTAGCTCTAGTAAACCAGCAAAAGGACACTTTTTTTCAGAACTTCGTTATCTGCAATATTGCCTTATATCAGGATAAATTAGATATACAATATGCTTTCAGGCTGGACATGGTCGAGAAGAAAGAAGGAAAATGGATCCATGAATTAAGAGGTACGTAGAAAGTTCTCTATAATAAAAAATGTGAGAACGCTGATGCGTTGTGTCGTGACCACCGATTCGTTAGGTCGCAGAAGAGTGGGATATTATTCTAGCATCCTATGAGGCCAGTGTGGTGCGTATTGGGCGGTAACCTTGACGATGTTTCGAGGAGCTTTTCCGTAGGAACACGAAGGAGCTGACGCTGATACGAACTTATAACGAAGCTGCCGACGGCTATAATACCGGAAAAGTTCGCGTCCGTAGTGTTGTGCCAGAGGTATTGCCCCTCGTGCAACGCTTCTTACGACGGGGAGATCGGCTAGCCGCCAGAGTTTCGGCAAAATGTTGTCGACCCCACCAACGACATTTAGCCACGGTCCTGTGAAACAGGTCCGCATTCGACGGATCTGCGCCGGCCTACGACGGACGAACTGTTAGTGCCCCGATCACGCAGGTGAAATTCCTAATACTATTGCCCGTGAGATCAGACTGTCTTCGACAGTGCCACGCAGTGTCGTGCATGCTTCGACGATGGGTCAACGATCCGCCTGCGTAGGAGGACGTCCCAAAAGGAGGAAGGCGATGTGGACCACGGCCAGCACCGATGGGAAGCGAACAATGGACTAAACCTTATTTAAGGCCGTGCTGGCCCCTTGTTAGAGAAGTCGCCCCAGCGGACTTGGTCGTGCTGGCAGGCTCTGTACTGCTATAACCTGCTATACGTGCAATAAACGTTGTTACTCTTTTCTAAACGTTTGCCTCTCTGCTCTGCTCGTAAGCCAAAGTCCGATCTTCGTCTACAGCGGCTCACCAGCCTCTCCCGGCTTACAACGACACGCAAACCCCATTCATAACAGGGTGGCAGCGGTGGCATACCACGACCGCTATCTTGAGCTGCGCACCCGAGGCGACCGCGACAGCAACCAAACGGTCGGTGGCTAGATAGATAGATAGATAGATAGACGAAGACAGACGACAGACAGCAGACAGACAGACAGACAGACAGACAGACAGACAGACAGACAGACAGACAGACAGATAGATAAATAGAGATAGATAGATAGATAGATAATAATAGATAGATAGATAGATAGATGATAGATAGATAGATAGATAGATAGATAGAGAGATAGATAGATAGATAGATAGATAGATAGATAGATAGATCGAGAGATAGATAGATAGATAGTAGATATAGATAGTAGATAGATAGATAGTAGATAGATAGATAGAGATAGATAGATAGATAGATAGATAGATAGATATAGATAGATAGATAGATAGATAGATAGAAAAGGTCAGGTACCTTTGATTCGCCAGAAAGACGATTCGCATTTCAAACAACGCTTTTGTCAGTACGCGTCAACACTGAGTGATAAAGTGCCTCTATTGATCAATACGATACTGTTGTTAAACAAGCCCTATGTGTCTATGTATTGCCTTTACGAGTACACTTTTGCCCCTCCTGCTAGGGCCCAAGACGGGCCTGCAGTATCTTGTCAACTGAACGTTGAACTGCTACTATTTATTTCCCCCCCTAATACCTTTTTGTCCACACTTTGTTTCATGATGACACATACCACCAATACCATGAGACTCAGGTTAGCTATGTGCACCTTCAAAGCCGAGTACGGCAACGTAACGGATAACCTGAGTGAAGGTTCTTGATTGCCTGTTACATCCTGTAATGTCAGGACAGATTTGGTGCGTACTTATACCGTTTGCGATATTTTGGGAAACCTGCTCGTTTTCACTATCGTATAATGGTAATGCTGGTGTGCAAGATGTCACCAGTTTAGGCTGTTGAGGTTATCGAAAGAATGGAGTGACCAGTGCGAGTTAAAGCCGTCACCATATAAATACAATGTGACCTATTTGTGTACTCTCATTGATGATCGTTATTGATGAATATGAGAACGAAATTGTCACTACTGGTTCTGAAGAAAAACTGTATTCTACAGGTTATGCGCTCATTGGCACTGTTTGCCATAAGAGCAATATTGGTGAGGGCGAAGGCATTGCTACTACTTACTCAGGAATTCATACAATGGCCCACGAGCTATGTCACGTGTAAGTACATTTGGTTCGAACAGAAATGTAAGTGGTAGAATAAAAGCAAGAACAAAAAACAAAAAAAACAAATGCACTATCTTTCGCACAGGTTGGGTTCCCCCCACGACGAAAAGCCCCGAGTGTCCTTGGAAAGAAGGATACATGATGAGTTACGTGGACGGAGGACTAAAAAAGTACCGCCTCTCTACTTGCAGTGAAAGGTCCATACGAATGTCTTTCAGTAAGTTACACTGCTTCCGTACCGTAGTAAAAATGACAAAATATCTTATGCAGCAAAATGAAAAACGCTGGCCTATATAAATTATTGCGTGGACTTCTCATCGAACTGTAGCGCGCTAGTGCGTGCCACGAAAATCCGAGCCGGAGAAGACGATGATGGCACGCCAAGAACGAGATGGCTGTGCCTGTTCCTATTCGCATCTATCTAAATAGCTTGTGATGAAATATATAATTTGTGGACTCGGAGCATGGACGTCTGTCTGGCTTGTTTCCACAGCATTAACAACTTCCTCAGCGTGTTTGTGGTAATGTTTTCTACATGTTACCTTTTTATGGACGGCGTGGGGGAGTTGTGCTACGCGCAAATGCTACCTTAGCTAGTTCTGCCTGGTGAGGTCTAGATACTCCCGCGTGCTCCCGCGTCCAGTCGCTCCAGCTGTCGTACTTGACTGCACCCAAGGAAGCAAGGAGCCAATATGAGACACATAACGGACGTTTTCCATAAATGCGTTCATTCTAGTACGGGTCTATGACGCTCGTTTAGTGTGACGACTCTAAATTAGTGGTGCAGAACTATCGGTAAACTGACTATCGATAGCATCGATACTTTTTTAAAAATATTGATAGTGTAAAGAAACTATCGATAGTGCAATCAGTAATAAAAATCGTTAATATTACTTGCGATATTACTCCCGCGTGTGTTTATTGCTTCGTTCTGATGTATTCCTGTTTCACCCAGAAAAGAATGTTAGCAACGTTTGACGAAGACCGCGCCGCAACGTTTGAGAAGCTTCACGATTTGTTGAGGCATTCTGTTAAGATTACGTGCCGGACACGAATAGTCAAGTTTATTCGAGAGCTTACGCGAGCACTAGCGGCTGGAAGGTTCGATGACCGATGTAAAAAGACGAACGTTCCACCGACAATTAGATTACTCGACGGCCACCGACCATTTTCGCCGCTATGAGTGCGCGGCACGTATCACTTGTATTTCGTGTTTTGATTTTATTGGCAAAAGTTCGCCCAAATAATGAGCTTCGTATATCCGAATCTTGCTGCAGCATTCTTCACCGTCAAAACCACGTGACAGTACTATCGATAGCGGTGTTAATAATGATTGCTGCTGCTGGCCGGCCATATTGCCAAAATATTTGCGATAGCCTACTATCAGCTCCGCTTAGTTTATGAGCAGTTTTTGACTAGAGAAAAATTATTTCCGCAGGGAAAACGGCTGAATATGTCAATAATAAATTCCCATCTAAAAGCAACCAGTTACATCCTACAATTACCAAACTTAGTCCTCGATATTTTTTTTTTATTTTGAAATCATAAAACGCAATATAAATTTGAAGCCGCGCGGTTCCACCACATGTAACGGCTTCCTTTCCGCACAGCTGAACAGTTTGTCTTTATCATCATGTGTAAGCAAAGCACTCTGGTGAAGAACACAAGCATGTCGACGAATTCTTGCCTTTCAGCCTTCTCCTCCGGCTCCACAATGAACCACGCGCGCGATGAACCAAGTTTACTCTGCAATGAGTTTGCGCTGTTGATTTCGAACTATCGATAGTACCACTATCGATAGCGCTATAGATAGTATTTTTTTACCATCGATAGTTCAATAGTGACTCAGCTATCGATAGTATCGATAGTACCATCGATAGTTCTGCATCATTACTCTAGATACCTTCCTGGATCGTCGCTCGAAGACAGGCTTGTCGCGTTTCCGCAACTCAGGCGTCTACGCGTGTAGCCATTTACGTCGCACTGGGCGATTCTGTGACCCTTCGGGCGCCTGGCTGGGTAGCCAACGTTTCTTGAAGTAGAGTGCTGCCACCCACAAGCTTGCCAGGCCGCGCGCACGGGAAGGTGGGCAGTCGCGACACACAAAAGGCACGCTGAAGCCTAACTCGGGCTCTTCAGCAGAGCCGATGCTGGAAAACCTTCCTTGCCACCGATCTTGCTTCCAAGGGGACATCTCTCGCCGGCGTATCCCATACTGCGCTGCGCCTTCCTTGTCCAGCCCCTCGGTTTATTCCGCGCGTACCTTCTTGCACTCACGTGTCGTGATGTCTGTTACCCTGTTCGGCATGGGAGAAAGGAGGAAAGGGCGCGGTCTGTGTGCCCGTTCAGAGAGGAGGCCCCTTTCCCACCCCCTGGCAAGCGTGTGACGCGCGCCGCCGAGACAACATAGATTCTATATTCTCCACAGTGTGCTTTAGTCGGTGAAATGGGGCCACCGTGGGAATGACCGAATGCGCGGTGACGCAAGAAAGGTTGGTAAACAAGCGAGAGTTAGCCAATGACCACTGCATTGCTGTGGATGCAGCTACCGGCCACGTTTTAAGGAGTGCAGCAAGCTGTGCATGATGGACGCGCGCGTCCCACGTGTGAGGTCTTCCACATTTAAAACAGTTATGAGTGACCGTCCTTACACGCTTCATTCTTTCCGAAAGAGGCAGCATTGCTGTCTGACTGTGTGTATATAAATAAGACTGACAAGTGCGGCGAGTTGGGCGGGTTGGTAAAGATGCATAACTAGGGTAACTAGAGTAACCCGCGAAATAACTGAGGCTTACGTTATCGAAAGACAAGGCTCGAAGTGCGTGAGCCAACCATCACTGCTCCTTCATCAAAAAGAATTTTCGTTTCTTAGCAGGCCTTCGTAGGCCGCACTCGACAGATTAAGGTTATTATTTTTTGCGCAGCCGGCATGGGTGCGTCATTTCGCGTGCGTTCCATATATTCGTCAGATGGGCGTGCGTGATGTGTTGTAATTTCGTTGTATATTTGATTTACTGGGTTTTTCTGAATGATTTGGCATTGCTGGATGACACGTGCGAGATTCCCTGTTTAGTTGATGACTGTAGGCGTGTTCTTGATAAACATCATGTTTCTTGTAGACCTATATTTGTAAGAGAGCGAGGCGTGAGCTTGCTGCGATTAGAGTTTGTATTTATATTCATGTGCGTTCCCAAATAAACGTGGTTTGAAGTTAGCGCATGTGTTTGTCTGCGTCTCTTTCTTGTGGCTCCGTGTCATTGCGCTGAACGTCCCTAGTTGTGTATATAATGTTGAAGGGTGAAAAACAGCGAACACGAAACACAAAGGCACAAGGGAACCGATCGACATGAACGCTGACCTGCGTCTGAATTTTAAGGGAAGTGTTACTCTATATCAATACAGATAAAACCTCAAGTGTTGGCTCTGTCCTCTTGTGTCGGTCTGCTAGGCCATTTCTTCTTCCCCCGTAATGCGCTATACCAGTTCAAGTACGATAAAAACCTCGTCACAAGAAAAAAAAAAAACTAAAACAAGCGAAAAAATGCAAGACTTCGCTGGAAAAGCCACACATCCCACGTGGGCCACAATGGACATGTTTCTAACATGCTTCTTAATTATCATATGTTTAAATATTTCTTCCTCACACGCTGGATTTTATATTTATGATTGTCCCTTCAACGGTGAGAAGTGTACATGCTGCCTGAAAGAACGACACTTGCCATTTTGGTTAGGAGTCAGGGTAGTGGCCTTTCTCTTTTCTTTGTGCCGTATTTTAGCGCCGTTTTCGCGCTCGTGATCACGAACCCACCTACCTAAATGCGTACTTTCTAGCTTCCGATGAAAGTATTCATGCACAGCTATGAGAGTCTGAAATGGTGTTAGTTGCTGATGCCATTTTAATATCTTATTCCCCCCCCCCCCCCCCCCAGCCGTGGTACTCTAGTGGTTTTAGCGCTCGAATGCTGACCCGGAGGTCGAGGGATCGAAACCCGGCCACGGCGGCTGCAGTTTCGATGGAGGCGAAAATGCTTGAGGCCCGTGTACTTAGACTTAGGTGCACGTTAAGGAACCCCAGGTGGTCAAATTTACGGAGCCCTCCACTACGGCGTCTCGCATAATCATATCGTGGTTTTGGGACGTTAAACCCCACACATTATTATTATTATTATTATTATAGTATCAATATTATTCCCCCAGAGTGAAGTGCTCGTCGCAATCACCACGGCGACGCTTGACAGTTAAGTCGCTAGCGCAGCGTGCGAAACTACTTCGATGATGCCGCGGTGTACTCATAATGGAGAATATTAAAGAAACAGTTATTCAGATAAGAGCTTTTGATGCTGTTCGCGAATGTAGGTACGTAGAATTTTTGATTAACGTGGTCTTTCCGTGGTGCCTGCTTTGATTCGATGAGTTTTAGGCCATACTCTGCTGTCTCCTCAAATGGCTGCGAGTGCCTTTGAGGAAGCCAGCCTGCGCTTCACTCAGATGTTTTTCTTGGGCGGAAGGACCAAGGGACATATACTAGGAACAATCAGGGTGGTCTGGGTGGTATCACCGTGTTGGAGAAATAAGTGCTGTTTCTGTCTAGCGGTTTCACGAGATTTCTTAGGCAGCTGGAGACAGGCACCCCCATTTTGGTGCCCCCTAACTCATTGCAGAATAAAGCAGTCAGGTTGTAATCTTCCATATTGCAGGAAGCTTAAGCTAGAATGCATAGAGGTGCAGACAAAGACGAACTACATGAGTAAGCACAAGCAATATCCAGGCCAAACAGTGCGTGCGGTGTATTACTGCAAGAAGATATTCAAGAAACCTGGAGCAAAATGTCATATTGCAAAGGTGAGTCACAAAGCCACACACCTTGTTGCTTTAGAATATATGTTCTTAGGGACACCAGCAGGAGTGCAGCTAAGGCCCGTGCATTTGTTATGATCCCTAATTATTGTTATGCGACAGAACGTGCGGGCCTTCAACGTACGTCACAATGATGCGCCGCATATGAGCGCGACGATGAGTCATGAACCTGCTTATCGGTCCGATTGCTGTTAAAGATTAAGGAAGACACCAAAATGCTAAATGTGCAAATATTGTCGCGTCACGCAATTTCTCCTAATACTGGCCTTTTGCTGGAATGCGGAGGCAATGATGAGCACACTTTTCGATGTATATATTTTTTTATTTGACCTTGGCAGCAGCAACTCTTAACATGAAAAATCCGGCAGATCCCACGCACTGTGGGAATCGATGTAATGCGAAGCAGCCAGCAAAGAGCTGCATACATCGCTTTGTTTATTTTTGAGCCAAATGAAATCATTCATGCCATGGCATCTAGTTCACCATATATCGCATGTTTGCTATGCACGCGTGCATGCACAATGTGGTATATACCATGCCAATGAAAGTATATTCTGGTATATACACTGCATGACCGGTCATTTATGTTCATCACGCACTCCTGTCGTGCCATACCAATTTTGGTATATCCAGTTATCTAAACGGCCGGAAGCGCACCTAACAGTGTCATGTAAATAATACGTACATGACATGCATAACATAGTTCACATGTTAGGACCTGTCATTTAGGTTCGTCATACAGTCCCATCCCACAATACAAATTTTCGTGTATATCAAACGAGCGAAATGGCCGCGAGTCCACCATGAGCGTGGCATGTAAATCATGCCATACATGACATGCATGTCATGGTTTTCATGTTACCACCTGTCATTTATGTTCGTCATACATTCGCGTCACGAAATACCAATTTTGATGTATATCAAGCTAGCGAAACGGCCGCGATCGGACAATGAGCGTGGCATGTAAATCATGCCGTAAATGATATGCATATCATAATTTTCAAGTTACCACCTGTCACATATGTTTGTCATACAGTCACGTTGCGCAATACCAATTTTGGTGTATATCAAGCGAGCGAAACGGCCGCGAGCGCATCATAAGCGTGACATGTAAATCATGTCGCACATGACTTGCCTGTCACGATTTTCATGTTACCACTCTCATTTACGTTCGTCATACAGGCGCGTCGCGCAATACCAATTTTGGCGTATATCAAGCTAGTGAAACGTCCGCGAATGCACCATGAGCGTGCCATGTAAATCATGACATGCATGTCGTGGTTTTCATGTTACCACCTGTTATTCATGTTCTTGATACAGTCACATCGCGCAATACCACTTTTGGCGCATATCAATCTAGCGAAACGGCCGCGAGCGCACCATGAGCGTGCCATGTAAATCATGTCGTACATGACACGAATGTCATGATTTTCATTTTACCACCTCTAATTTACGTTCGTCATACAGTCGCGTCGCGCAACCGATTTTGGTGTATCAAGCCAGCGAAACGGCCGCGAATGCACCATGAGCGTGGCATGTAAATCATGACATACATGACATGCATGTCATGGTTTTCATGTTACCACCTGTTATTCATGTTCTTCATACAGTCACATCGCGCAATACCAATTTTGGTGTATATCAACCTAGCGAAACGGCCGCGAGTGCGTCATGAGCGTGGCATGTAAATCATGACGTGCATGACACGCGTGTCATGATTTTCATGTTACCACGTGTCAGTTATGTTCGTCATGTCGAAATGTCTCGTCATACCAGTTTTCGTATATATCCATTCATTTAAACGGCCGCGAGCGCCCCGAGACCATGTCATGTAAATCATGCCGCACATGACATGCGTGTCATGATTTGCACGTTAGGACCTGTCATTATGTTCGCCATGAACTCTTGTCACGTCACACCAGTTTTGGTATATATGAAATTAACGGAATGGCCGCAAGAGCCCCAAGGCCGTGGAATGTAAATCATGCTGTTCCTGACATGCATGTCATGATTTTCATGTTATGACCTGTCATTTATGTTAGTAATACGGTCATGTTATTCCATACCAATTTTGGTATACATCGATTACGAAACGGCCAGGAGAGCACAAAGTCGTAGGCGGCTAGATAGATAGATAGATAGATAGATAGATAGATAGATAGATAGATAGATAGATATAGATAGATAGATAGATAGATAGATAGATAGTATAGATAGATGATAGATAGATAGATAGATAGATAGATAGATAGATAGATAGATAGATAGATCGCTCAAACTCGCAGAAGTTCGCTAAAAAATGCTTCGCATTTAAAAACGAATGTCTGGTATTCATTGTTCGTGCCTTTAATGCTAGCGACCAATTCAAGGAAGTACATTGTGTAGATGAAACAATCTTGAAACACATATAGAATGGAACTTTGAACTTATTTTCAGGTTGAAGAAACGAAGGATAGAGGACTAAAATATAAAGAGCAAATATCGAAAATACTCAGGCGCCTGCTGTAGTTTCTACGATTCAGATCCACACATTTGCCTTCGTTTTTCATTATACGTGAGGTGTCGTGTCATCACCACGCTTGGTATGGCTCTATGGATGCAGTAGATCGTCAAGTTTTGGCGCTGCTTCAGCTAGCTTGGTCGTCTGCGCGATTAGTACACGGGCTTGCAGATGGATCAAGAGACAAGATGACGGCCGAGCGAGCCAGATGAGCGTCAGCCCGCCCCGTTGTCCTTCTCCCACGTTATTGTATGGGTAGCCAGCGCTGCCCAGGTGGCGCGCCTAAAATGTACAAGTTGCGCTGCCCTGGCGAGCTAGCTGAGAAACATCTAATAATACAGAGCCGCCGCGAGGCGTACGACGGCACGTTTCAACGTGCCCTCACATACCTCGCGGCACGTTCAAACGCATGCTGAACGTCATTCGACACTACCGTGGCTTTTGCTCGATGTGCGTCGTTTTGTAGGTACTTTGGAACACGCAAGACTAGCGAAGATCGGGACATTTCGCTGCACCGTGGCGCAGCGGGCGAGCAGCGATGCCACCGATTATTCTCCGCTGCCGTTTCATTGATGTGATGTGTGCGGACGGGTACCTTCGCGAGAGTGTGCTGTCGAAAGGACGGAAGCTATCCAATGCGAAGTATGTCTATGACGTGGAAGAAGCTGTTTTTCGAAGAGACAGCGCTTGTGACCTTTCGGCGAAGTGTCAAGAACCGCACGACGAAAACTTACGGGTAAGTGTGTTCAAATTGCGCTAGCAAGCTCGACAGTGTATGCAGTGTGCTCGTTGTGCGCCCGCTTTGAAATAAAATTAGTGCTTCAGGCAGCACTGAGAACATTCAGCCCAGTGAGTGACAGCTGGTTTGAGCGAGCATATCACATTTACCTAATCTGTAGTTACAGCTCTCGTACTATACTACAGAAGCTGTTTCGCTACACGCTTTGCTTTACGGTGTTTTTAACGGCTTGCATGTGCCCACTAAATGCTCGTATCGCATTCTTTAAAAAAACGTTTTTGAAGCTGACGGTGAAGCGTGAAATAAATGTAAAAAGGCCGGTGTAAAGTGGAGATCAGTGTTGCGGAAATACAAACATATCGCAGGTCTCGTGCTTTAACGACGTCGACTCGCCATCGTCTGCAGACCGTTTGCAAACTTGCGATCGGCCGTCGTCTAAGCCTGATACTTAAAAAATGCCTTTGAGTAACCTTGTGGTAAGTGACTTCGTGGTGGTTCCGAGTTTGACATGCAGTGTGTGATCAGCAATGGAACATGCGTAGATAGATAGATAACTTTATTGTACACCGAGGGAGGAGAGCCGGGTTCTATCCCGACCCCCCTGCGGGCCGCTCCCGTTGGAACAGGCAGGGAGTACCTACCTGCCCGCGGCATCGCGGGCCCCTTGGTAGACAACACGGTTTTTCTAGCGGTCACGGATTTGTAACTGGTCTAGAGCTGTGCACGTGACAGTGACGTATAATACCGTTTTACTCGAATGTAACGCGAGTTTTTTCTAGATTTTGCAACCTAAAGTCGACCCTCGCGTTACAGTCGAATACCGAAATTCTATTTTTTCTTCCTTTCATCCTGGACGCAATGAAATGTCACCCCTGGCGTTACAATCGAGGTGATGTTACAATCGAGTAAATACGGTATGTGTAATGTACGGCGCGATGCTTACGCAACCTAAGCTGTCATGTGCTTTCTTTAACTTTTTCAAGGCCAGTTTCAAATAAAAGATTTGTGATGTTTTCCAGAGGGCCAACCCATGTGCATCGGTGGAAAGCAAGGCCGAAGGGAGTCAACTATGCTCTAGACTATTTTTTTTTCAGTTATTAAAGACATTATGATTGTGGCATTTCGGGATACAACAATACCGCCGGTCTCGACGCTCTTTCTTCCTCGTTTGATGATCGCGCACGGCGGCATGGTTCACGTTAGCAACCACTCGTATTTGTTTGTATGCCCGAGTGTTTCCGGCCGTGCCCGGCAAGGCGGCGCACCCTGTCCGTGGAAACTCCAGCGCTGGTTCCCCATAGCCTATGCTGTGACGTCATCACCCATATAACCCAATTGTAACGAAAACGAGGTTGTTGTCAGAAAAGCATAGTATTTGGTAATATACATAGGCAACTAAAGACTTTCTAGCATTTCATCCTCCTTGTGATGCTGAAGCTCCCATCAATCAACATATCAAATCCGAAACGTCACTTCAGTACTGTTCAAAGAGTGAGAAAGAAAGGGTAAATAATGTAGCAATCGTTATTTATACCTTCGGTCTAGGATGAAGAACTTAGCATGAAGTGCAAAATGGCGTGTTGCTGCAAGGTGGGTGGTAGAGGCCATTGCTTAAAGGTGAATATTCTACCAGGGATGTCATGCGGCCATGGAAAGGTTGGTATTTCACTTCTCACATACTCCTATCTAAAGACAGACTGTCTCAACGCGATTGTGTACATATCTGAAATAGCTTATTATTTTTAGATCGATCAGTGAAGAGTGCACTTGTGTGCCCATATTTTGACTAGTATGAAAACTTCAATATCATTGTATGGGGCATATAAGATAAATGTGACAGACAATCAAGCCAAGGAAAGTATAGGGGATGATATTTGTAGAGTTAGCGTAAATGTGAGGGAATTAAAGTGGACGAAACGATAAGTTGCCGCTGGCAGGGGCCAAATTTGCAACCTTCGAATAACGCCTCCGATGCTCTACCAATTAAGGTAAGACGGCGGTCATATTGCTGTCCACTTTATCGGATATATCTGTGTATATAAACCTGGCTGTGTCAGTCAGCGCCGCTCGTAGCCATAATGACGCGTGTGGAACACTTTTTTTGCCTGCAGGTGTCACATAGCACGTGAGGTTTTTGGGCGCTGGCAGCTGACCAATAATCCGAGCATACAACTTGAAGGTATCAAGTCTGCCAGAGCAAGTCGCTCGCTATGAATGACCGAAAGAAGGGAATTTGAAGGGCCTGTTTTTCGGTGTTAGACGCAACCTTAACGGGAGCAGCATTTCGTACCAATTTGGTAATTCATAACTTCAGTACGACCGCGCAACAACAATGACAACAAAAGAAAAGACACGGACAAGATAAGAAGACACACCCAGTGCAACTTCGAATAACGCTTCGAATGACGCTAGCAGGGACCGAACCTGTAACCTTCAAATAGCGCTTCCGATGCTCCCAGAGCATCGGACGTGTTATTCGAAGGTTCCAGGTTTGGTCCCTGCCGGCGGCAACTTTTCTTTTCGTCGACTTAATTTGTTCACATTTATCATACTTACTGCATATAACGTCCGCTGTACTTTTCTTGGCTTCATTTTCTGTTGGTTCTCATTAAGGTCGTGTCTAACAAAGAAAAACGAGCCCTTAAATTTTCCTTCTTTCATTCATTGCGTGATAAAGCACGATAAAAAGCAGAAATTTGAGCTGCTGAACACATCTGAGCAGCAATGAACATTTATTAGACGGAATCAAACCGATGAGTTATCTTCAAGGTAAAGACCTCTTGAATCCGTTGTTTTAGGTAAGCTGGCCATTAAGAATAAAAAAATACATTTTCTTTGTAGAGGCATCAGCTGATTAGTATGCAATGCAACAGAAGCGAAACTATGTATGGTACATTTCGAAACATTCGTGTAAAAGGTTGTCCGTCAGTTAGTAAATCTAAAACAATAAAAGCTAAATGTGCGTTTTGAGGAGAAAATGTTGTTTAAGCCCGTTGTTACCATTTAAATAAAATGGGCGACTGCAGATATCTCGCGTGCCAAGTTATATTAATTGGATTGCTGGTGCTTAGAATCTGATAGAGCAGAAATGTAAGACAGTGTATTATGTAACTAGAGCCAGTATAGTGTGCGCGAAAACTCGCGTATTAACGTGAGAAATAAATCTAAATGTTTGAAAAAGTTTTATTATTTGCATTTTGGGCTTGACAAAAGATCAACAGCGTGCAAGAGTTAGAAAGTATGACGAGAGATAGTGGGCCCTGTATCTTTTTTTTTTAGCACTCTTGGTGTCCCTCAATGTTCAGCGATATCGATTTCGGGTACTGTGAGGATAGACTCACAGAAAAGATTGAGTAAAAAGGGGGTCTTTTTATCTCACAATAATAATCGTCATCTAGCTTTCTTGCGTTTCGTTTCTTGAAAAGTCAGCGCTGGCCACTTTCCTACCAAGAATGCTATGTCACGCCGATAGCGAACATGCCGTTCGTGACCAGAAAGTGCCGGTCGCGCGGCGATAATGCAAGGTAAGGAAGGCAAAATAAATGGCGATTATTGTTGTGGGACGAAAAGACGCCCTTTTTACTCGATCTTGTGCGTGAGTGTAGTCGATAAATATGTCGTGCACAGATAAAAACGAAATCTATTTTTCTTTTCAAGACATGCAAGAGGGGTGTTTGTGGATTTCACCACTTCAATTAGTTAACCAAACTGCAAACAGGATTTTGCTTGACCTCTCTAATGCACGCAACGTAAAATAGTCTTTGTTAAAATAAATTGCTTGCAAGTAATTATGGAGTACACATTACACTAGTAAAATTACACATTACACCGAAAAGACACACATGAAAGTACACATTACACCGAAAAGACACCCAGGAATGTGTTGATTCGACAGTGGACACTTGACTCACCCTGCAGAACGCGGTCTCTCCCGTCTTCTGCGAACCGTGCGGGACAAAGCACAATTGCAAGGCGATGTTCAACTTTTGGCACCTTTGTGCAATCTTAAGCAATAACATTTTTGTTTTCCTGTCACAGACAGAGGTCGCGCGTGTCTTCATTTGAAATTATTTGCATTTATATGAAAGTTTATTGTGTCTATATTGACGATATTGGAGACCTAAAACGTTGCTTTGCCCGCCTGTATTTGGCGCCTAAAACGAGATTTTTTTATACCTAAAAATCCGGCCTCTAATGATAACAGTATATGTACAGTAATGCGTCCTGCTACATCTACTTGGAGAACAACGTCTCATCCAATGACCGAGAAACTGGAATCTCCTGTGAGATAAATATTCGGAGTCCTCCACTACGGCCTCTCGCATAATCATATAGTTGTTTTTGGACGTTAAACCCCAACAGTTATTATGATTATTATCTCTTGTGAGATCCATTACATGCGAGAAAGCCAAACCATAATGAAACACAAACGCAAGACTACAAGGCAGCGCAGTAACACGTGGCCTTTGTGATTAAATAACCGGCCACATTCGTCTTGGAGGCTATGTTAGATTGAGAACAATTGATCTAAAGTCACAAAAGAAGGTAGCACTCTTCAGGCGCCTTGCCTTAATCTCGGTTTCAGATAAAATAAACGGGCACACATTACAGGTTTCGTTTTCAAGAACACGCCTTCTTAAACGAGTGTCATATGGACCAGTTTATGGTAGACACGTCGGTTATTTAAGTCTTCGCGAAAACGAAGCTACAGTAAAAGACAACGCACGACTTCAATGTACGTAAGTAAAGCGTGGCCTTCGAGTATAAACAAGCCGTGTTTATAAATCTTGGAGGCCATAACCAACTGAGAATAGGTGTTCTACAGTAGTGGCAAACGACAACAGCACTCTGCAGGCAAGCTAGCTTGAATCTTGGCGGGCGCGTAACATACGTTTCGCTTTCTAATGCCCCGCCTCTAAATCTAGTGTCGTACACGCCTGCGTTATTTAAAGGGGCCCTGCGACACAAATTAAGCATGTCGTTTCAGCGCTTGTTCAGGTACTGTGGAATGTGCCGACATCGTTGCGCAAGTGGCAACGCCGAAAACGAAGCCGCTATAATTTTATTTCACCGAATAAACTACCTTGATTTCCACTACAGTGACACACATAGGCTATTTTTGTTATTGGAAGTGACGTTTCGTCATGTGACAGTGACAACAAAGGCTGTGCATTTTGATTGGCTTGACGCGACAAGTACCATGTAATATTCATACGGTGGTAGCTAGGCCATATTACGGAGCCCTAAAAGGAACAAAACCCCTTTTCGTGCTTTCTCAGAAACAAATCATTCCTGTTTCTAACTGATGCATTTTCAAAACAACAAACGACGCTAGGAGCGCTGTGGAACTGGTGAGAATAAAGGTGAGAATGGTAATCGAACGATACTCTTCCGCGTTTTGCCTTTTGCGGCATCGAGCAACACCGGTCACACCGGCACCTGCGAAACACGCAACGCTCAGTTCGGCACGATGCTGTCAACGAAAAAAAAAATTGGCCGCGTATGTGCGTGCTTCGCTGCAAATGTCGTGTAAAGACGATAGAAGAGGCGCTGTATGAGATATGGACGCCATCTGGCAATACGTCGGGAAACATGAGTGCTGTGTTGCGTGCTGGTAGTCCCGGCGCAGCAGCAGGCGAAGACCGGCGGTGACCAACGCGACCGGCGGGGACGCCAGCCAGCCCGAAAACGCGGTTTGGCGCGAAGCGCTGAAGCAGAGAAACGTCCGCACTCAACGAGTACTCTCCACACACTCTTTATTTACACGTCGCCTGGGTAAAACAGGAACGCCAGAGCGGCGCCCACAACCGGCAGCCTGAAGGCCGCCCACAACGCTGCTTTTTCATTTTTTAAATATTTTTTTTCACCTTCTTGGCCTTCTCAAAACTAAAGTTTTTCAACACCAACCCATGGCATTCGTACAGTGCAATACAGAACCGAAACCGAAACACAACAATGAGCTCGTGCGAAGGGCACGGAGGAAGGCAAATTTCAGCGCAGTCGCATTTTCAGCTTTGTTGAAACAGCGCTCACTAGACGACGACGAAGTAAAAGAAGGCACAGGACAGGCGCTGCCTGTCCTGTGCCTTCTTTTACTTCGTCGTCGTCTAGTGAGCGCTGTTTCAACAAAGATGAACGCATACCAATTCGCTCAAGCTTCCATTCTTATGCATTTTCAGCGCAGCTTAAGAAACTAGGGTCCTTAAAATTACGTATGTATGCATTTTCCATTAAAAGAACACGCCACCTAATACTTACCTAGTGATGTTGCACCTCAGATATGCATGATATTTACTTTTTGATCGACAACGTTCACAAGTATGAACAGCCGTACCAGTTCAAGACGGCTGGCCCTTGGGCAAGTGGTTCAACTTTGGCCGAGTGGCTGAATCGAGGGACGTGCCGACAAACAGAAAGACAGACAGACAGACAGAAAGACAGACCAAAATTTCTGCGTTTAAGTTCCCCAAGAAAGACTATCGTCTTTAAAAAAAATTCTAAACGCTTACCGGCCAAGGCCTTCCGCGTCATCGGGCGTTAGCGTTTCGTCCGGGCCTTCGGAGCCATCCTCGCGTTGCGCGGGGCTCAGCGACGCACTATCAATTTTCACTGGCGTGCACGACATGCAAGCCATCGCTGCGTCGCAAGAGCTGGCGCTCGAGGTCTGTTAGGTCTTCCAGACCAGCGCTCCAGACTCATTGTGTGCACTACACGACAAACCATGGGAGCGTCTGCTAGCTGACGCACGTGGTTCGTCGTAACCAAGGTAACAACGCCGTCAAAAAGAGCGGTAGCAAGGTACTGTGTGAAGGCCACCATGAGGTGATACTTCCGGTATGTGATTATAAGACGCGCGCGGTTTTTGGAACCGGCCTTTGACGTCAACGGGAGAGTGAAATGCGAAAGGGAACGTTTCT
The DNA here is from genome assembly GCF_013339695.2 of Rhipicephalus sanguineus. Lineage (NCBI taxonomy): Eukaryota > Metazoa > Arthropoda > Arachnida > Ixodida > Ixodidae > Rhipicephalus > Rhipicephalus sanguineus. Next base: position 56,011 of record NW_023614438.1, read on the forward strand.
CGTCGTCGTCTGCTTGAGTTTTGAACTTTGAGGACTAGTAACTTCACTTTTCGTGCACCAATTTGCACAATTCTTTTTGCGTTCGTCTCAGCATTCATTACTACACGCACTTGCGGTGCTAAATAAGGCAGTCGCAAAAGTGTCGCAGGGCACCTTTAACCTCATTTCCGTTCCCGACAGAACTACTCTATCGCGAGTGACAAAGCAACTCTACAACTCATAGCCCTGAAGCGTGGCCTTCGAGATGAAACGAGCCGGGTGCGCCTCGTCTTGGAAGCCATAACCGACTTGAAAAGTTTGTTTTACCATCACAGAAGATGACAGCACTCCCCAGGCGAGCTTGCTTTAACGCCGAAGAGACTGCGTTATCTACCAGTCACTGGGCTGCCTGCGTTACTTGCAATGAATCGACGGATTTTCTAAACATGCGGCGCTATGTAGTGGTCTTCGAGATTAAGCCAGTCGCATGTTTTTCATCTTGGAGGCCATAATGCCCGAAGTAAAACTTTTTTTTAATCACGCAAGGTAGCAGCACTCCTCAGGCTATCTCCTGCCATGGAGATGAGTCGACAATTTTCAAGACGTGCAGCACTATGCAGCTAGCAGATACAGGTCAAGATGTCTGGCCGCGATAACTGCTACGCACGACGCTTCGGTTGAATATTTTGTTTGTTCGTGGCTTTTTTTTAAATGCGAATGCATTTCTTAGTCGGGGGTTGTCCTGCGTCCCTGGCCGGCGTGCGCACAGGTCTCTCCGCGCGCGCACCTCCTCGCCCCTAGCAACAGCTGCGCCGCGCCTAGCAACCGGAGCAGGTGGTGAGCGGCGGAGGGTAAGGGAGAGGAGGCGCGCGGGCGTGTGATGGCGCTCGCATCGCGGAGCAGCGGAGGGTAAGGGAGAGGAGGAGTGTACCCGGTGAGGGCGCTCGCATCGCTGAGCTCGCTCGGCGGAGAGAGAGCTCGGGCGCTCCTCCTGTCCGCGCTCGGACCTATATATATCATGCAGGGAGCGCGCGCTTTGGTGTCTTGATAGCGATGGAAGTCGGTGAAGTCGAATCTCTCGCGGCAACGATACCACTAGGACGAAGTGTAACACAATGCAACTCGAGCATTACGCCTCTACGTGCACACTCTCGTCTCTCTTCATTAATTAATCGCACACTCATTGGGTGCACCCAATGCATTCGCATTTCCTCACGATCCCCTTCGGGGTGCGGGGGATTTTTTTTTCATTCAAAGTGGGCGTTGGTTGTAGCCGGAAGAATGCGTTGAGGGCGTTTACGAAAGGCACATTTTTTAAATGCGAATGCATTTCTTAGTCGGGGGTTGTCGTGCGTCCCTGGCCGGCGTGCGCACAGATCTCTCCGTGCGCGCTCCTCCTCGCCCCTAGCAACAGCTGCGCCGCGCCTAGCAACCGGAGCAGGTGGTGAGCGGCGGAGGGTAAGGGGGAGGAGGAGCGCGCGGGCGTGTGATGGCGCTCGCATTGCGGAGCAGCGGAGGGTAAGGGGAGGAGGAGTGTACCCGTGAGGACGCTCGCATCGCTGAGCTCGCTCGGCGGAGAGAGAGCTCGGGCGCTCCTCCTGTCCGCGCTCGGACCTATATATATCATGCAGGGAGCGCGCGCTTTGGTGTCTTGATAGCGATGGAAGTCGGTGAAGTCGAATCTGTCGCGGCAACGATACCACTAGGACGAAGTGTAACACAATGCAACTCGAGCATTACGCCTCTACGTGCACACTCTCGTCTCTCTTCATTAATTAATCGCACACTCATTGGGTGCACCCAATGCATTCGCATTTCCTCACGATCCCCTTCGGGGAGGTGCGGGGATTTTTTTTTCATTCAAAGTGGGCGTTGGTTGTAGCCGGAGGAATGCGTTGAGGGCGTTTACGAAAGGCACATTTTTTAAATGCGAATGCATTTCTTAGTCGGGGGTTGTCGTGCGTCCCTGGCCGGCGTGCGCACAGATCTCTCCGTGCGCGCTCCTCCTCGCCCCTAGCAACAGCTGCGCCGCGCCTAGCAACCGGAGAAGTTGGTGAGCGGCGGAGGGTAAGGGGGAGGAGGAGCGCGCGGGCGTGTGATGGCGCTCGCATTGCGGAGCAGCGGAGGGTAAGGGGAGGAGGAGTGTACCGGTGAGGGCGCACGCATTGCGGAGCTCGCTCCGCGATGCGAGTGCGGGAACTGATATCGCACGCCGTTGCCACGTCTCCCGTTCGAGACGCGTCTCCGTACAAGGACTTGTACAGCCTTGCCTACACCGGAGACGGAGTCTTTGTGGTGACCGTGTACCTCGCGCCCAACCTCGCTCGGGACGTTGTTTGCCGCGAAGCTGGACGCGGCTATGGAAAGTGTGCGTGTGCGCTCCAAACCCTCTGATCCCATTGTCTTGGTCGGCGACTTCAACGTTGACGTGCGCAAGAAGATGGCGAGTGGCTGGTGGAGTACATGCAGACCAAGCACTCTATGCATTGTCTCTCTGCCGCCTCCGACAACACGTGCCCCACTACCATTCACGGGAGTTGCATTGATCTGGTCTTTACGCGAAACTGTGCCGCGCGTATGCTTCTCAAAGACCCTTTGACCGTGCACTTCAGCGACCACAAGGCGGTGATTATGGCCGTCAGGTACAACGATAACACGAACAGGTGCTGACGTATGAATAATAATGCTTACGTGCACGCTCTCGTCTCTCTTCATTAATTAATCGCACACTCATCGGGTGCACCCAAATGCATTCGCATTTCTCCACGATCCCCTTCGGGGAGGTGCGGCTTTTCTTGTTTACGTTGGCAGAATTTGTTCGTAAAATCAATTCGATGATTGCTTGTTGTGTTACCTCACTGCTGAAGAAAACATGATGCTAGGAGTGTAGGTAAGAGAACCGAAGTGGTGATTGTGGTATGTTTTGGTATATTTGGTGCAAAGTATTCGCAAGCTCTTTTTTTTAATTGCTGCACTTAATGAACTTGTGGCAGTTTAGCAGCTCTCTTTCCAATATGCGGTTTCTCGGAATTTCCTGGTTATCAAAAGCCAAACATACACGTGAGCATCGGCAAATTTAAGTTGATGCTGTGTCCTATCGTGATGACCAGTAGCTCAGTCCTATTTAGTGGGTTGGCGGCTTTCAACCGCCGACACTTTACGGAAGTTATATGGTGTCATGGTTCGTGCGATTCAACGCTTTTCCCATGCAATATTACACCTGTCAACGTGAGACCTTGCCCGTATGTTTACGGTATATGGTCATTTTTCTGAAGCTGCTTCAAGCAGTGACATGGCTCTGAGGTGGAATATCTTACAGCCGTGCTGAATACCTGCGTTCCATGACGGTCCGCACCCCAATTTGCATCTGATTTTATAGAAGATCTTGAGGGTTTTGGTAACGCAAACAACGTTTTTCTTCCGATGAGGCATTTAAGACTTTCGCCATCATAATTAGTAGCCTTTTTCACGTCCACTGCAGGACGAAGGTCTCCCCCGATAATCTATATTTTATTTTGTCCCTACTATTTGGTAGTCCTGCTGAGACTCATTTGAAATAATGGATAGCGCTTAAAACACAATTCTGTAATCGGATCTATGAAGTGCGCAGAAACCAAGGTACAAGAAAACACAAACTAAGGACTGCAAGGCAAAGCAGTAACACTGACCTTTCAGATAAAAGACCCATCAACATTTGTTTTAGAGGCCACGAGCAATGGATAAAATGTTCAGAAGTGTCAAAAGAAGGGAGCACTCAGTAGCGTAGCCAGAAATTTTTTTCGGGGGGGGGGGGGGGGTTTCAACAATACTTTATGTATATGTGTTTTCGTGCGTGCGTTTATATGTGTGCGTGTATATACGCAAGCAAAACTGAAAAATTTCGGGGGGTTTGAACCCCCCTCCCTTTGGCTACGCCCCGGGGAGCACTCCTCAGTCACCTTGCCCTATAATGTTGGTTGCAGGTAGAATAAGCGGGCACGTAAATATATTTCGTTTTTATGTGAGAACCTTC